>NW_009936857.1:104156-131942 GCF_000696875.1 Nestor notabilis
TTCTGGGCTGCAAGTGCACACTGAAGCTGGCTCATGTTCAGTTTCTCATCAGTCACCACCCCCAAGTCCTTCTCTGCAGGGCTGCTCTGAATCTCTTCTCCGCCCAACCTGTATTTGTGACTGGTATTGCCCTGACCCAGGTGTAGGACCTTGCACTTGGCTTGGTTAAACTTCATGAAGTTGGCAGCAGGCCACCTCACAAGCGTGTCAAGGTCCCTCTGGATGGCATCCCTTCCCTCCAGCATATCAACTGAGCCACACACCTTGGTGTCGTCGGCAAACTTGCTGAGGACGCACTCAATCCCACTGTCTATGATGTCAACAAAGATGCTGAACAAGAGAGGTCCCAACACCAATCCCTGAGGGGCACCACTCATTACTGGTCTCCAGATGGAGATTGAGCCATTTACCACAACTCTTTGCATGCGGCCATCCAGCCAGTTCTTTATCCACTGAGTGGTCCATCCATCAAGTTTATGTCTCTCCAATTTAGAGACAAGGATGTTGTGTGGGACAGTGTCAAACACTTTGCACAAGTCCAGGTAGATGATGTCAACTGCTCTGCCACTGTCCATCAGTTCCGTAGCCCCATCATAGAAGGCCACCAAATTGGTCAGGCAGGATTTCCCCTTAGTGAAACCATGCTGGCTGTCACCAACCACCTTGCTGTTATTCGTGTGCCTCAGCATTATTTCCAGGAGAATCTGCTCCAAGATTTTGCCAGGCACAGAGGTGAGACTGACTGGTCTGTAGTTCCCTGGGTATTCCACCTTCCCCTTCTTGAAAATGAGGGTATGTTAGTTTGTTTTGGTTTTGAATGGGAGAGAAAAGCATACACCACAATAGCTGTAACATACATTTAGTAATAAGAAAATCAGCTAAATATAATATGATGCCTCCCCAGGTCACCAAGTCAAGTTTTCTGAAGGTTTTTTGGAGCGTAAGGAGCATGACAGAGTTCAACATCAAGGTGAGAAGCAACACAGTGAGGAACTTCCTTTTAATTTCCTGTAAGCTATTCAGAACTGTCTGTGAAGCTGTATAACTTAGTTTGTCTACACCATGTAAACATAAATGTGAACACAAATTTCCAGGTTTCCCTTGGCGGGAGTTACAATGACTGAGACATAGCATGCAAGTTGCCCTGGAGCCTTCTTGGTACCACAGAATTACACACTTAGCTGGTTGCACATTGACATTATTGTGATTAAAAGTGGGTTAAGATTATCAGTGTATCAACTATATCACCATGCAGACACGAACACACTGATCATTTCTCAGAGTGCTGAATTTGCATTCATAATGTGGTTTTGAACACAGTAGCCTGCCTGTAAGTGAAGTGACTTTTAATTATTTATATTCTACACTGACATGAGCATTGCCTTTCTAAGCCAGCCAGTCCAACCAGTTTTCACTGTGGAATAAAAAGGAAGTATTCTGTGATTACTTGATTCCTTCAGTTTCCCTGCTGAGCCTATGCAAGTACTTCTAAAGATTTTTTTACAAACTTTGTATAATATTCAGCTTTCCTGCAGCTCCTTGTTTCATGCACCCATTTATCTTTTCACTGAATTCTCTGGTGCATTATTCAAAGATTTAGGTTTGCATCAAGGATTTTTGTTTTACCCACTTTCCCCTTACACTGTTACTGCTCATCTTTATATTCAGCTCTTTCTCCCTCACAGTAATTTGTAAAGATACTATGTTCTTGTATTCATGTATAAGAAAATCTTACACTATGTTTTCCTTTAAAAGAATTATTAAAATTTCACAGTGCCTTTTTGGCCTTTCAGTAGGTTTCATTTTTAGGTTCTTCTGCCTCAGAGAAATATGCTTTAAAAAAAACAAACAGAACCTCTCAAATGGTTCACTGTATTGTCAGAATAAGTTGTGAACACCTGGACAAGGGAAAAAAGAAACAGTTCTGAAAAAACCCACAAAACCACACAAAATTAGACAGAGAAATTTCCAAAGGTAGAGGAATGCTCAAAAAATTCTGGATGTTAGGTTATAAAATATTCATGGGCTCACTAGGTTTTTGTGTAAGTCCAGCTTCTGGGCTTTCATATCAACACAATGTCCTTGACCAGCATTTGAGTCCTAGCTATGCAAGTTAGAAATACTTGTATGAGGTCCCAGGATGAGTTAAGGCACTTTGGAGGATGTGAAAGTGATTTAAGCCAGTCATGCAGAAGTAGCTGTGATCAGATGGTCATCTGTTGGGCCGTTTTTACTTAATGCCTTCTGGGCATGTGTCTCTAGCATCACACAAGGCTGAAGGTCCCATTATACCTACCAAACATGCTCTGCTCAGACTGGGGTATCATTAGGAAGCCTCAGCATTGCCTGCTGCAGAGGGTGTGTTCCTTCAAGCCAGCGGCTTTCAGTGTCTGGTCATAAGAAACCCTGTGGTCCTTAGAATACTTCTGCAGGAGCTGTGAAAGACAATTAAGGAAAGAAAACTCACTGCCAGCAGGCTCCAATTCACTATATAACACCCATTAGAAAAATGTCTGGGTCCACAAAATGGAAAAAAGTTATTTCAATGCATTGATGTTTTTTTAAAAAAAAGAGTAGAATAAGAAGATAAAGTGAGTGGAATGGTGATGACCTTCTACTTACTATTTTTCCTGCCACACCATTAGGTTTTGAAGGACATGTGGAGATGCCTTACAAGCATTTTTTAGATTTATAACACTTCTGTTCAGGCCTGCGAGGTTTCATGCAAGGAAGAATGTGAGGACAGAAAGCCCTGCTATCTTATAAAAATACATGTTAATTCCCTTTGCAATTTGATAGTTGTGTGGAGGGTCCCAGGAGGACAATATTAGGGTAACACAGGAAAAGAAAGAGTCTTGCCCTATGCTCAGGGAGGAAATTTCCAAGGTTAAGCACAGCATCCCTCTGTGAGACATCAAAAACCTCCATGTTCCCAGGGTGCTGGGGACTAGAGAGACAGACAGCTGACATAAGCAGACTCACAGCTGGCTTCATACACAACTCCTGCTGCCAGCCCGGTCCCGTCTTTCCCAGGGTTGGGAGGTTGACAAGCCTCTTCTCCAGCATGCTCAGTGTACCCCTTTCCCTTTTCTTACCCTACTTCGTCTGCTCAGACTCCTTACTTACCATTGCCCACAGTCTCAGGTGGGTATTAATCACAGAGACAATTCCCACAATGCTTCCCTTGTGTCATGTGTACTCCCTGTTTCTCCTGAGGATGAAAGGTGGGAGTCGGATCACTCTGCCGCAGCACAGGAGGTGGCACACAGTGGTGAGCTTGAGGAGGATCCTCTCCCATCACAGGGAGTATCAGAGGGAAAGGGGATGCCAGAGTCCCTAGAAGCAGCAAGGGCACCTGCAAACATGCCAGGCATGCCTTCCCACTCCTACACCTCAATGGCACCATTCCTTTAGAGATGTCACAGTGAGGAGCCCCTTCCCAGCCTCACTTGAGCTTGGCTGACCTTCTGCCTCGGGGAAGGGTAGAACCTGCTCAGCTGTCTCAGCATTGTATCTTCAGATCAAGGTATCTATTCTGCCTTGGTTGCGCTTAACTCCAAACTCCAGTCTTGAAGAGAGATTGCTAAAATAAATAAGCAAAAGCTGAGGGTCTGTGGTACCCGTTATCTGTGGCTGCTGGGGCCTGAGGTGTTTTGCCCTGGAGAAAAACAGTCATAGGGATGAGAAGATTTTAAGCAGAAATGATGTCACTTCTATGTGTTTGCTCCAGGGGTGTGATAAGAGAGAGAAAGACTTTGCAAAGATGGTTGACAAATGCTGGTAAACCAAACCTTTCTGCAGGACCTTGTTAAGCACGGCTGGAGCAATGGGTACAGCATCAGGAGATCCTGCCTAGCAGTATCCAGAGAGGAGAAAATTACTACAGGGTAAGCATAATGTAAGGCAAAATTATGCTTCTGAATGAACTTGTATAGTAGCTGCAGTGAAACTGTGGGTTGGGAACAAGCTATAAAACTGAAGGAAGCACTGGTATGGAATGGGAATATTTCAGGTTAATTGCACCTTGAAGCAGCTTCGGGGACAGATTAGTTCCCTGTTCCCTTGAATGGGCTGTGCCTCAAGGGCTCAGCTGCCTCGGGTTGCCAGGGCCCAGGCTGGGAGAGCAGAGAGGTGGGAGCTGGGGTTCTGAGCCTGTTCTAGGATGGGTCTGTGCTCTCTGCCTGGCATAAAGTTCATCAGTGGCTGCTGGTGTGTGCAGCAATGAGATAGGACCCAGCTGCTGCACCACAAAACCTTCAGGAGATTAAAGACAGAAATATTAAAAGCAGTGCATAAGGAAGAGCTTAATCCCTACTGTCTCCCTCCGCCCCTGTTTAATGACTCTGAACTTAAACGCTCAGCCCCTGGTCTTGTGTGATACTCTTCAGGCACACTGATGACACTGATTATGACAGTGTAGAGCATCAAAAATCTGCCTAAAAAATTAATAATCTGACCACTTCCTGAGGGCCATGGATCAGCCTACAACCATCACCAGTAATGCTTAGTGAAGCACAGACCATGGTGGAGCTGCTGGAAGTTATAAAATTCACTCAGACTCAATTTTTAACATGGTTTCATAAACAGAAACACCCCTTCAAACCAGTATAATTTCAAGGCTCTGCTCAGGGAGCAACACAGTGAATTTTGCAGGTAAAACTTCTGACTTCTAAATTATCTGATGCTTGCTGCCTGTTTTTTATACTTGGTGTGGGATGCCATGACTGGAACGATCTTTTTGGCTTGCCTTTGCTCCACCTCTGTGCAGGATGCCTTTCCTTCACCTGCTGTGTGGGTATATGGATTAGACCTGAGGGTACAGAAAGAGATAGTTTGGTAGCAAGTGTAAAATTTTACATGATTTTGACATCAAATCATGCAGGCCTGAGTTGCCAACAGGACTCATGCATTTGGAGCTTGTTAGGAAGAGCAGAACACCTGTGAGCTGTCAGCACACACCTTACCACTAGCCACTCATTCCCCATTTTCCTTCATGCCAGTCCTCTGGGGAGTCTTCAGTCAATGGGGCATGAAAAACTGGAAGCTATAGGCAACTGTGCTCTCTGTATGCTTATTTTGGTGCTGTTGGGCTAGCAGCTGACATGAGAATTTTGAAAGGATTTTATGTATGTCACCAAGGTCGTAATGGGGAGCACTCTCAGCAAAGTCTGTTAAATGATGATTCCTGGCAATCATTTTCAAAATGAAAGCCTGTTTCAGCTGAAAGTTGGAATAGTTAGACTTTAACCTTCCTATATCTTGGTTTCTATGTGGTCAAATATGATAACAGCACTTCTTTCTATGGTTTACTTATTTAGCTTATGGGAATTTAAGCAGGTGCCTGCAGAACCCCCAGTCTTCACTAATGAGAACTAAGTGTTCTCATTAATATAAGTAAGAAACTATTCTTGGAACAAACAGCCTTTGGAGCCTTCTAACACAGGTTGTTTTCACTCAACTTGAGGTATATTGTCAGTGCTCTCTCTCTCTCTGGAAGTCACTTTATATTAAGAGTTTTGCTGGACCTCATATCTCTCAGCCTAGAGTTTTCTAGCTTGAATGAAGGAATCAAAGCCACTTGATCTACAAGCAAAGCTTCCTTGCGAGACAGAAACCTTGCAAAGAATTAAAACATTCACCAGTTTGCATTGGCTCCTAGTACTAGTCTGCTTGATTATTACTGAAATATGTAGAATCATCTAACTTCCCACAACTTGGCTTTTATTAAGTAGCAGGTCTGTCGTGGGTTTTGAAATAAATATAGGGATATGATTTCCAGTCTAATCTAATGCTTAAAATACAGCATTAGATTGTGTTTTAATACTGAAGCTGCCTCTCTGGAGGAACTTGAGAAAGTGCAAAGTTGCTCCAGTGAAAACAATTTTAATGGACTTAACAAATTTGATACCTAGAAAGAAGATAAAATTTCCCTGAAATGTACATACCTCCGTATATGTGTTCTGTACCTGGGTTAGAGGGCTGAGTGGCCTGATCCAATATAAACAATGCATTGCCTCCACAGTAGGACACTGGAAACATTGAACTTCAACCCAGAGAAACTTGGAGAATAGAGAAAAGTTCCCAGAGTTGAGTGTACTTACAATTTGTTGACATACTTATTTACTATTTTCACCCTTTGTATTAAATTCTTCGTTTATCTTCAGATACTTCAGTGAATAGGCAAAAGTATTCTTGAACTGAAGGAAATGATGTTCCTTCACATTTTTTACATGATCATAGCAGTTCTGTTACCATTTTGATGACATGTTCAGAACCTGGGTGAAAGCCTTTGCTCATTTGCCATTATTCTGTGCTGATATATAAACATGGAAAACGTTCCTGAAGTATGGCTTCACTGAAAGTGATCAGAATAAAAAAAATACCTGGAGAGATGTACATCTATGTGGCAAGGCAGCTCACAATCAAATGTGAACCAGCTTTAAACAAAGTGTCCCATGGTGTCATAGGTTGCAGCTGAACAGCTTTTTCCAAGAGTGCAACAAAAGTGCCCTACTGAATAAAATGTGCAGGGTAAGCACTATAAGGTGAAGATATTGACTGCTGTTAATAAAGTGTAGGAATGCATTGCTGGATTATGGCTTCATTAGTGATTTGCAGAGAACAAGGATGGCAGGGGGAGCACTCATGGCGGTCTTGCCTGGCGCTTCTCCATTGTTTTGCTGTCAAAAACTGCACATGAGGAACTCACCTTTTCCACTTAAATGAAACCTTCCTCCTGTGTTGTTTCACTAGCCTTTCCATTTAGTAGTATTTTGTTTCTCTTTAATTTCTTGGAAACTGACACATTAGGGCTGTTCCACTGTTTATTAATTCAGTTGTCTGTCCTCATGATTGATACAGTTTGTTGCTTCACTAAACGTTTATCTTTTGTATATGTTTATCAACACCTAAGGGCTGCAGAGAAAAGCTAATTGTGGTACTTTCACGTGAATGTCTGAAGCTTGAAGCATTCCTAAAACAGATGAAAAAGAATTAAGTTGTGCCATCCTTTGTACCTCTCACCATCTGTTGACTGTATTTGTCTTCTGCTGGGATCAGAAACTGGTTTTCTTTTTTTCTTTTCTTTTCCCCTGTCAGTTAGACACATGTGCTGAACCTGACCCAGTGAATTCCAGATCCCCAGGTAGGGTGTCTAGACACCACTTTAGTATTCCTGGAAATATTAAAAATAGGAGAGACTAGTCTCAAAGTTTTCAGAGAGATGAACCACACAAAAAAGTATAAATTGTGGTTACTCCATTTGTCACATGTGGCAGACCAGAAAAAAATGAAGGTTTAAGTAGTGTGTGTCATGTTTATCACCCAACTTCTCCAGGATAACGGGAGGTTTCCTACATGGTCAAGCCATACATTTATTTTTTGAGAATTCTGGGTTGGTTTTTCTGTAATTCTTCTGAGGAAGGAGAAGAGAGATCTGTTTACCAAACACCAACTTTGTATCGAGTCAGACAACTAAATTGTTTTGAACTCTGAGGTCATGACCTGTAGTAAAACGAGTATGTTTTTGGGTTTAGCTGACTTACTTAACTTTTAGTAGAATATGTAAAATATGAATTGGGTATTTAATGATTTTATCTTCTTCTACATTTTTAGGTGCTGTAGGAAGCACATCTCTGGTTTTCAAAACCATAAACTCAACATGACTTGTAGGAACTAAAATCAAGTTACCTCTTAATCCTGTTTATGCTGTTGTACTTCCTCTATCTATATGCTTCTCATTTATGTGACCAGGAGAAGATTTTGATATCTTTCTGAAGGTCTGTTGTAGAAGAAGATTCTCAACTGACTGGGAAATTTGAGCTGGGGAAAGTGCTATCTCAAAGTTACAGAAACAACCTCTTTCTTAAAGGATAGATCAGAAGATATAAGGGATTTGATTTAAACTATAAATAACACAAATTCACAACTGTTAAACAGGAGCCGGTGCCTATGTCACTGGGACAGAATAGAAAACCCAAGCATCTTTTGAAAATAATTAGAAGTGGCTTTAATCACTATTGAACAGGTGGCTGCCATTTTTCAGTCTGTTCAGCATCTATGTCATTAATTGTGGAGGGATTAGTATGGTGCACGAGTCCAGAATTTTTTAAATCATAATTACATGCAGATGATGTGCTAAGAGCCAAGTGCTACCCCATTTCTTGCTATTAACATGTCTAACACGAGTTGCAACTTCTGTTGCTGTAACAACTTAAACCTCCTCATTTGCTGTGTGTTTTGTTACCAAAAACACTAGCAAGATATTTGTCTTCTGATTAGGTTTATGCTGACAGGGCTTGCCTTTTTTTCCTAGAGATCAACAAACTTATCGAGTACAAAAAAGTATGAAATTTAGTTGTAGTTTACAACCATTTTTACAGTCACCTTGAAAGATATTTTTTTTCTGTCTTGAGCACTTTCATGAATAGTTGTAGGATTTTGATCGTCTCAAGTAGAAATAAAAGAATCTGGCATGTCTTTTGTGATGAATTTGAATGCTGTATTAAAAAAAAAAAAAAAGAAAAATAAACCCCCAACCCGACAAAACCCAAATCCAAAACAGGACAGAAAGGAGGGGGAGCGGGAAGAAAGAAGAAGAAAAGAAAGAGAATGTTTATATAGTGTACTGATATTTTGAGGCAGTTGAAACCATTATTAAATAGCTATGAAACCCAGGCTGCCTGCAAAGAGAGAGACAACTTTGCATAAAATCTCATCTCATGTTAGTGGGAAAGAGCTGTCTGCTAAAAAAAAATGGACAAAAAGGGAGAGATGTAACATGACAAAAATGATAGAGGGAAACGAAAGATGTTAAGGAAAGTAGCATGGTTGGCAGGGCTCAGAATAGGAAAGCTCCAGAACACGTTAGGAACAAAGAAACACTTGCAGTGAAACAGGGTTATTACCAAATGGAGAAAGTTTCATAATGATGCTGAAAAGATAGAACAGTGCCAGCGAAGTGCTCCATTAAAGTGTTCTTATTTGGAAAGAAGCAGAATAAAGTCACTGTACGTCATCAGGATGCTGACATGCTTATCAGTCCTTTACTGAGGAAGAAAAGCAGTAAGTATTTGCAGAAGTCAGTAACTAGATAACACACAGGGACAGAAAGGAGTTCTCAAAGACAGTCAAAGTCTATTTATATCTGAACAGATATTCACTTAGTAAATTTTAAGCACTAAGGAAGTTCGAAAAGCCTGACAAGTGTCACACTTTGGATGGGTAGTTTAGTAGGTTGAAAAATAATTCCTTCACAAAGAGGTAAGAGAACTGAAAAAAACCCTGAAAAAATGCAGCCGAGTTAATGTTATAAAGGATGCTGAAACAAGCAGCAAAAGGTTCTGATAAATACCATCAGAACAAACAAACCAAGGGGATTGACTACTGCACATATTCAATACAAGAAATGCTGTACATTATAACAGTGATGAGTTTCAAAATGTATTAATAGATGTAAAGACCAAACTAGGCAGCTTAAGTCCAGAAGCAACATAGCATAAAGAGTCTGAGTAAGCCTTTTTACCAGATCTATGAATGGTACTGCTGTTGCTTTTATGTCTCTCTGCAATGATAATGATAATGAAATCTACAATGTTGTCCTGTAATAGTTCAGACGTAAACTTCTAAAGTAAAAAAGAAAATCTTGGAGGAAGAAAAATCTGATTCTCTTGGAATTCAGTAAAAAGCATTGTCATGGGAAATTCAGAGGTTTGCCTGTTTTCTTTACCAAATATATATAATAAAAACAGTAGGAAAGTGCCTATAAGCTGAAGCTGGGAAATTAAAAAAATATTAGATTTTTTAAAAAACATTAATGTTACTAATAAGCAGCCAAAGAGATGCTAGATTCTTCAGTTCTTGCCTTAAAGCAAAATACGATTTTTTTTCTGGAAACTGTTCTTTCATCAAATCCAAAAATTACATTCATATCAAAACAGGAATATCTGGGAAAAAATAACTGTCATAATAGGACTTCAAACCAGACTGATGCCATACTGTGTTACTTAGCATGTTTGGTTAATGTCTGTTTAAGGACATGTAATGCTTGAATTCCTTCTGCTATGTCTTTTTGCGTTACTTACTGGTAAGTGTGAAGGAATACGTAAACATGGTAATAGTAGAAGTGATAGAAGCAAGAACTAGTTGGAGGTTTACTTTCTAGACCATTTAATTCTATATGAGTAAAAAGTTCTCAGTTCTTAAATAAACGGATTGATGGATATTGAACTCTACCTTTCACTTTCAAAATGAACAGTGCACTTTATGCACGTTTAGTTTTAAAATGATGATTTCTGTTTGAGAAAATACCAGTTTTTATCTTAAACTTCTATTTACTTTTTAAAGGTTGATTGTTTCAGTAAGTTACTGAAGGATCAAAGAAGTTTTTCCTGAATTTTAGCTGGGCTTAACTCCTTCCCCCATGGCCCCCGCCCCCCAAAAAAAAAAAAAGATGATTTTTTTCTTACCTCATCACACTATTCACAGTTTAGGTCAAGTTTGTGTAGGTGAGCTCTTTGTGTGTGTATGCTGGAAACCCACTATGGTTTCTTACAGAGCTCATTAGCACATTCTCTAGAGGAACCAGATCTGGCTGTTCAAAATCACTCCTTGCTGACCTGAAAGTTGTGTCGTTGTTTGCTTTCAACTTTCTTCAAGCTGAATTTCTCTTTTTGTGTCTATGGTGGGTTGACCTTGGCTAGTGGCCAGACCCCTACCCAGCTGCTCTCTCATTCCCTGTCCTCAAAAGGACGGGGGTTGGGGAGGAGAAAATAAGATGAAAAAGCTGGTAGATTGAGATAAAGACAGGGAGGTCACTTTAAAATTACCCTCACAAGCAAAACATACTTGTCTTGTAGAAAATTAATTTGATTTATTGCCAATTAAAAATAGAGTTGGATGAGAAACAAAGACAAAACCTAAAACACCTTCACTCCACCTCCCCTTTTTTCCAAGGCTGAACTTCACTCTTTCATTCCCAAATCCTCTACCTCTCCCCCCTCTTAAGCAGCACAGGCAGATGGGTGGTTATAGCCTGTCCATAACAGCTCCTCTTCCCTGCTTCTTTGTCCTCACACTCTTCTTCTACTCCAGGGCGGGGTCTTTCCCACAGGCTGCAGTCCTTCAGGAAGTAACCAGCTGATCCAACATGAGGTCCTCCATGGGCAGTAATGTGGATACCTGCTCTGGTGTGGTCTGCTCCAGGGGTTACATGTGTATCTCTGCTCCAGTTCTTCCTTTACATCCTTCTTCTCTGCCCTTCACAGGGCTGTTTCTCAGACTTTTTTCCTCATTCTTTACTACCTGTGCAGAGTTTTTTTCTCATTCTTAAATATGTGTTTTCAAGGTGTCACCGGCTTGGCTGATAGGTTCAGCTTTGTCCTGTGATGAGTATGTTGGAGCCATCTGTGTCTGGCATGGGCAGCCCCAAACTCTTCCACAGAGTATACATCTTCAGCCACCTCCTACCAATGCTTTGACACCTACACCCAGTACAGTATCACTGACATTTTCCCCTATATGATCAATCCACTTTTAGGATTAAATATACCATCTGGCTGTACTTTGTGCTGCTGCAAGAAAATGGAAAAGTTTTAGTAGCCTCAGTTGATATTACTTTGTGAAACAGCTTACACCAATACCCTTCTGTTACTGGCAACCCTGTTGTTTTGCTGAAAAGTGAGTTCTTTGAATGAAGGCATGGAGGAAGTGTTGAGCTTCTGAATGTTAGTGCTGGAAAAGGACATATATTCTGGGAGAATTATTTGAATACAGAAAAATATTTCTACTTACTGGATTTGTGTAACATTTTTACCTGGGACTCTACTCCCCCCCCCGGCTTTTTTGGGAGGTTTGTAAGAACGTCTTTTTCTTTGGGGTACAAGTAAAAGAATGATGCCTATTTTGTAGTCTTCTAGGTTTTATTTCTAGCTGAAAACTGGAAAGACTGTGCAGAAAGGGGAAAATGCTGCTAAATGAGTTCTAACAACTTCGATATTGCCGCATACTTCATATGCTTAGATCACTTTACTTAGCTCAGACCTTGATGCAACTCCTGGGGTACTGGCAAACACAAGAACAATATCTGCGTTTGTAACCAGGACCACCTTCTCATCAGGAGTCTGAAACAGAGCGTGATGGAGCTGGCTGAAGCAGGAGGATGAAAGCCAGCCTGCGGCTGTGGGATTCCTTTCGTAAGGAGTTTGAAATAACGCCTCTCCTGTAAACTTCCAAAGCAAGATGCATGACAGCTTCCTTTGTAAAAGCTCTAGCTCAGTAATGGTGAGAGAAAATGGCCCAGCAGTTCCTTGAAGTGGAACAGCAAAGGCGGGCAGACAATAGCGGAGCTGTGCAAGTAAGCTACTTCGAGGGAACAGGGAGTAGTAAGTTCTGTGACTGATTTATGACAGGGAAATGAAGACTGTGCAGTGGTATGTAAATCTTATGCACCAGTTGAACCAATCAGTGGCCCCATACTTTTTGGTCTGCATTTAACAGATGGGCTCTTTTTTATTTCTAGGGATAAGGGAATAAATGAACGTTTTTCTCTTTTAAGTTCTGTCCGACAGCACAAATTTTACTGACTGCGTGTGTTTTATCATCACAGAGAATGTGAGTAGTTGCAGTACTTCTCTCTGTCTGCACCGAGTGGAAGGCTGACCAAAACTGCCAAAGGCTGTCACTACATATTCACACTGTTCCCAGGGATTAAGGAAAAAAGTGGGACCCTCTGTTCAATGTAAACTGTGCAGAGACTAGTTAAGATTAACACTTTTCAAAAATTATTGTGGCTTTTTCAGGTTACTGTTATAAGCCATAAGAGAAGGCTTGTACATGGTTGCAAGGAGGTGGAGAGGACATGCAAAACAAACTCCTAAGACTAACTGTGCAGTACCAGAATATGTCGGAGTGTGCTGCAAGGACTTTGTGTATCAAAAGGCCAGCCGTTTGTCCCATCCAACAGTAATTTTGGAGTGCAAGGAAACACACAGAGGTGCACTGCAGCCCTATTACAGTAGTTTCTGCAGGAGGCACAGCGGTGGAAAGATGATGTGACAAACACATCTTGTTATTTCTCAACCGTTGTTTCTGTGTGGCTGAATGTTTGAACTCTGGTGGAGTACTTTCAGGTATTTCAGGATCTGGATCTCCAAAATCAGGCTGTAACTTATTGTTACACCTTTCTTCAGATAACAGCCCCAAACACACACACTCATTGTGTTAATTCTCATGTCATAAGATACTCAGGTCTTGTGCTCCATGCTTGAAGAGGGAAAATACAATGATTTTGTGTATTCATATCACTTTGTAGAATACCAAGCCACTTTTTTGCTATCAAGAATGCACAAAATGTTTCTTGGGTGGGATTTAGGAATCCCAAGTCCTGCCTTGTGACTGAGATACTGTCTCAGGATTGCATTTTAGAACAACTAAAATCCTTTCCTTCTTCTTGTTGGGCCTTGGAGGATTTCACTATTCTATGTTTCAATTCAGTGACATTTTGAGGTTCAAATATAAAACTTTGAGAGCTCTCACAACAGAAATGAATTCAGATCCAGGGAGGGAGCAGATAAAAGAAACCTGACATCAGAGAGAGGTAAAGTAAAAATAATACTTTTGCAGGTCTTGGTTTAAGAACACCGTTAGAGCACTGACAGAGTTACGGGATTGTCTTTCCAAAAAGCCAATTTAGCAAGTCACTACGATGAACTGTGCAAATGCAACATGTAAGATAGCAGCAAGTATATTTTTCTGTCTTTTTTTACTGAAGTGTCCTGACGACCTGTAGAATATTATTACCTATGAAAACAGAAAAATTTTGAACACTCAAGAGGAAGACTAGCTGTTTTATTAATTGCATTAAACTAAAACATTGCGTTCCCTCAAACTGTTAGAATGGATCTTGTTCATTCACTGTTCTGATTTGCATATTATTAATCCAGGAATCAAAATGATTTTGTTTGTGTCAGATAAAACTTGTCATAGCAAAAGTGGCATAAACAGATGCATTAAACCACAGAAAAACATAAAGCCAACAAATAAGAACACACACTAAAAATTTACAGAAACATTTATTTTTTAGTAAATCATATACACTGGTCCTTTGTGAACAATGAATTTGAGAAAAAAATATGAATGGGTCTGTGGGATAAAATTACTGTTATACTGTGGTCATTATCATTGTAACATTTATCAAATCTGAGCAGCCAGCAAAACATCTGGCTTTAACAAACACGTAAGCTGTAAGGTTTGGGTCTTCCTTCATCATAGATACATTTTATCCTCTTTGTCAATGCCTATTGCCAGAGATTTCATGAAGCTAAATAAACGGCTCTTCTCAGAGTCAGGCTGGTTTTGCTCAGATGCAACAGTTCACATGGAGACCATTAAAACAGAGATGACAACAAAGAAACTGAAGAGGAATAAATCTGCCTAATGAAAGTATGTGCCACTAAATTGTCCAGCAAGCAGAAATGCCTGGCGATCACTTTGAGGTTCAGGAAAGACATTCTCTGTAAATGCCAGTTAAACTTTGCAATTGCAAAGTGCTATTTGTAAGTTATTTCCTTCTAAACATAATAATCCAAACAAAGGCATTGCAGTGTTATACTATTAAAAAAAAACCGCTTTTGCTCTTTCTCTTATGTTGTTTTAATCTGTGGAATTAATGGCAATAAGGGTCACCTGTTCTTTTTGTGATTTGTCTTTCTCTTGATGGCATGGCTACTAACTAGTTTCAGTTCCCATAAAGATATTTAGTACTGCTGTGGTTTAAGCCCAGCTGTTAACTCAGAACCCAGGAAAAGTACATAAAGTAAGCATTTTGTGGCCCAAGAATACTCTGTCTTTCTTACCTTAAGGGGATGGTTAGAGTGTAAACCAGGTGATTTGCCCTAAGGTATGGAGAAAACACCACATCTTCAAGTAGGTCATTTGCTATAGGTGAAAGACAAACTTTGGTTTCTACAGGAAAACATCTCCTGCTTTCCAAAATGTGATGATGCAGTAAGTCACTGACATCATGGTACAGAATGGATATTTCTCTGATTAAAGAAAGACTTGGAAAGTTAACTTTTTCTATTACCTTTAGAAAGGCTAACTTTGTGTTTTGTGAGAAGAGTCCTACAGAGTAACAGGAAACTTTTCACTATGTAGGAGTTAACTGATGAGCTTTAATAATGATAAAGTGTGGTTTGTTCGGATTTGGGATGGGTTTATTAAAGTGCCCTTTTGACTCCTGACAATAACTTCTTCATGTTCTCCCTACCCTAGCTGAATATAAATGCTGGGTTAATGTCAGCATTCACTGGGTAATTTGGATGCTATTTTGGTAGTTCATGAGATGGAATATACAGATGATGATCCACACGGTATTTGTAACACTTGCTCAAAGGGAATGGAGAAAAAAAGAAGTAGTAACACTGTTAAGGGAGATTGGCTGTTAATTTTAGGACTAAGTTGTGATGCCAGCAAGTACAAAGCATTCTAACTCCTTGCTTCTTCTCCAGCGTAACATCTGATGGTACAGCCTTTAAATGAAACCATTTTCCTCCTGTATGTGTTAAGTTCTAAGACAGCCACATGTAAGACAGGATGCTGAAATGTGATCTGGGTTATTGTGCCACAGCTCCAAATTTGGGCCAGCCAGGATGGCAGTGGTTTTAAACACATAGGCTATGTACTTGAATACATGGCTCCCTCCTTTCAATGAATTATTTTATTCCTGTGTGCCATTTACAAAGTTCTCTGGTCTAGATTCTGTCTACTGTGCTATTAAAAATTCCTTTTACGTTTGCCAGTCTTACTTTTCCCTTGCTGCACTAATTCAGCATTTCCTGACATTTAAAGTGATTGCTTGTCAGCAGTGCTGATTTTGTGCGAGTTAGTGAACTAGAAGTGTGAGAAGGATAGTATCACAAAGATGCTCTTCTTCATCTCCCTTTCCATCCCCAAGTATCCTGCCACTTTCAACCTTAAACCAGCTGGCAGATTTACTCTGAGATTCCCCCCAGTCTGGCCACCAGTAATTAAACTGATGGCCAGATTGGGGCTCCCTCCTTGGTGAAAATAGCTGAGCAGTGCTGCACTGATGTTATGGCTGAAGAATGACCTGGAGATCTGAAGCAAAAAACAGATGTCTCAATAAATTTTTCTCAAAACGTAATTTTCTTGGGAATAAGGAAACAAATGGGGGAAGAGACAGAACCAGATGCATGATGTTAAAATATGCAATCATCATTATAAGGAAATTTTGAATAACTAAATCAAGGAGACAATGACTGCAGTAGAGAAAAGCCCTCCTTGAGTGCTTGTGATGTTGATTTCAAATGAATTCCTGAAATTCACTTTCTGATAGTGGTGCTCAAAGCAAAAACAATCCTCAGTGGTGTTCCACAAATAAATCCCAGCAAATAAGACAGGATATCTTTCCCTCCAGAATCTGGCCAAGTTACTTGTTCCTTTTTCAGTGAATAAAACATAGTGAACTGAGAATTCTGTCAAAAAAACTTTGTGTTTTTACTGCGTAGAAGGTTGTATGTATATTAATACAACATGCTTAATGATGGGGTTCTTTATGAAAAAAATCTGATTGTGTTTCTACTGGATAAAGTAGAGTGCATAACCATCAGTTGAACAGAAGAGAATTTTCAACAAGGCCAAATGCAAGGTTCTGCATCTGGGTCAGGGTGAACCCAAGCCACAGCTAAAGACCGGGTGGAGAATGGATTGAGAGCAGCCCTGAGGAGAAGACTGGGGGTGTTTGTTGATGAGAAGCTCAACATGAGCTGGCAGTGTGTGCTTGCAGCCCTGCAAGCCAAGTACTGGTTCCTTTGGGGTTAGGCTGAAGCCTCTAGCCTTTGTTATAGGCTACTTGCCATGCCCACTTCCTGTAGCAAGGGTCTTACACTGCTCTTGGGGTCCCTGTCATGACAAATGTGGTGAAAATTATACCAAGCAATACCTGTCTCCAGACAGCATTATTTACAGAAAGTCGAGATCAGAAGTTTGTATTTGCTAGCTGCTCTTTGAAGGATAGTTCATTAAACTGAATCCTCAAATCAGTGCTGTTCAGTGCATTGGTGACATTTTCAGTGCTTTTCCTGAAGGTGTATGGTGAGTAATGGGGAGAGATCATCTCTCAAAACCAGCAGGTTAAACAAAACAAGTTGGGGAAACTAATCTACTTATCCAGTGTAAGGCTACAAGGTCCAAAAGTAAATATTTTTTAAATCAGAAAAGACCATTCTACAGCTGGATTTTAGGCAAATGTAGTGGAGAGTTAGTTTGTTAAACTGCCTTTTAGGTTTAAAAGAAGCCATTTCTAGCCTCTCTGTGTGATGCTGCAGAAATCCCAGACCAGCTGTTAGAGAACTTCCTACCATAGAGTTAGCTCAGGTTTCCTTATTCTGTGCAAAACCCACTGCCATTCCCTGAAACACTGCATACTGCAGTTTGGTATGTCCATAGATCCCCTTACCAGAAAGGCTGTCACCTGATGCATGATGTGCAAGCAGGCTGCCTTCTGCATGTTTTTCTTCCCAAGGGACTTGCTGAAACTTTTACAATTAGAAAAAGTTTAATGAATTAAATCTCTACTGAAACAAGTTTTAGCTCAGTGTAATGGCTATTTCTTCTTTCTTTCACCTTCTCTGTCTCATATTTGTATTTGTCCTGTGAGTGTAAAGGATTTCACTGTTGTTTATCTTCACATGGAAATATCAGTTTATGGGAAGTGTTCTCATAACTTGGAAAGCAGCTGGCTGGGATCCATTCTGTGAAGATAAGTAAAGATTATTCAGGAAATAGTAAAACTACACTCCTGTAGCTCACACCTTGTTTAAACATTTTAGGGTTTGGATGTACTGGTGGTCAATTTATGGGATCAAAAAGAGAAAATGTGGAAGCCAGTTTCCTTGAAAAGGTAGCCTGGTTCCTCCCAAATGCTCTGTTTCTCTTGTGCTGTCAGACACAAAGCCAAAGGTTTTGTTCTGTGTGTGTCCAAAAGAAGTATCTGGGATCCCTGATTTAATCTCAGTGGTGGAAATAGTGTTTCTGGTTTTGTTTTATATATACGATGTTTGAATTATAGAAGATAACATTGCAGCTCAGAAATCTTGCTAGCTTGTCAGTTTTTCCCTCTTATAAAGCCTATTTTATAATTAATATTGAATAATGTTGTCTCTTCCACCTTTCAAAAAATTCAGTCTACTTGAGTCATCAAGGCTGCTCATTCAAAAGCAGAGAGGACTCACTCTTCTCTGGTAATAAGGATCCTTTTCTCTTCACCCTCGCTGATATATTTTCAGGTATTTCTAGATAAACATTGTGTAGGAAAGAAGCAAGGAGGAATTAAAATTAAATGTGGGCACAATCAGATTCAGAGTTCACAATTGCAATGTATTCTGTTGTAGTAAGTATCCTGAATTTTATTTTATTTGCCTTTTAATAATAACAGCCCCAAAAGGCTTGCTTCAGTGAACACTGTTTAAAGATGGCTTATCAAGATATTTTTTTTAATCTGCTCTGTTTCACACTGAAGCTGATTACAACTGAATACAACAACAAGATACAACTGAAAGATTAATTTCAAGTGAATAATTTTTTCAGTAGAAAAAGGCTTATAATTTCAAAGGTATCTTACAGACTTAGATATCCAACTTACTGTATTTTAGTGTCAACAGACACCTAATTTTAGTCTTACAGGTAGACTTACACAAGTCTTTTGAAGATTTAAACATAATCATGAAAATTCTTTAGATGCAAGAAGCCACCTGAGATCCAATACACATGAGAAAAGAACAAAGATCAAAATGAGATCTTTAATATGCTTCACACTAGAGGGGCCCAGTTTTTCCCAGTTCAGTAGTTCTATTTTTCCTCTGATTACTTAACATAGCCAAAATACATATAAAAAGCAAAGTGAAGTTCTGACAATAACATGTTTTAGGTTAATTTACCTAACCTCGATGTCAATGCTAAGACAGCCATATTGACGTAATATAGATTTAGGCACATATTTAAGTAGGCATAAGCCCATGCTACCGTGCTTTTATTCCTATCCTGTACTAATGGGAGGTATGAAAATATTCTATCACACATTACTATTATACGTTCCTTTTGCTGTTCATTTGCAGGCCAGCTCTTAACAACTTTTTGCACAAATCATGCTGAGATAATGTATCTTCTGAAGTTCCCCTCTCAGCAAAGGTCTCCTTCGGAAGACAATGTAACAACTTTACACCACCAGGACTAAAACCAGTTACATCCTACTTTGCGCTACCCTCGCTATTCACTCAAGACAGAGGAAGTTTGATACATTCCTGTACCATCCAGTTGTAAAGGGTACAGTCAGGCTGTATTCTGAAGTGTGTTGTCTACCAAGACTCTCTGGTGGTGTCTACCGAGAGAGAATATCAAATTTTGCAGCTAAACCCATTCCTGGAGACCTGTTTGCTGCTTTCAGGTGTGGTGGAGATTTATTTAGCTTATTGTGGTTTGTTTGGTTTGGTTTTGTTTTGTTTTGTTTTTCGTTTTTTTTTTTTTGTTGTTGTTGTTTGTTTGTTTTTTTGTTTTTGTTTTTTTGTTTTGTTTGTTTGTTTGTTTGTTTTGGATGGGTTTTTTTGTTTGTTTTTGTTTTTTCTTTTTTTTTTCTCCAGTGAGCAAAATAATATATGCAGCATCTTAGCAAAGCTTCATTTACATTAATGCTAACAAGACACTTTGAAATGCCTGCTTTATGAGCTGCTTCCTCCATTTTTGCATATGATAGGCATTGTTAAAACAAAATGTAAAGCCCCTGGGGGTACATAGTTCACTTACTCTAAGATTTCATTTTTGAGTTTGTACACTCACCTTCTCCTTTCCATCAATACATGACTGACCAGTAATTTGTTTCAAAGCTCAGTAAGACAAGTGTGAAGTTGGGCCTTCATTTGGTATGCAGTCTGTACAACACTGGTGGTCTAACTGTACTTATTGTTAGCAAAATTACTCATAAGCATTATCATGTCAGATAAAAATAAAAAGTTTAATTCCATGTAAGAAGGATTAGAAAGAGGTCCAAATTATGGTACAGGCAGGCATAACCCAAGGAACCTTTACTGCTGTTCAAAATCTAATTGTCCATCACAGTCTAACTTGTCATTTCCTCAGCCTATGGACTCTGAAGCTGATCTGCTTCACCTCTTGAACCATATTCTCTTACTGATCTGGTGATGTCTCTAGTAATTTCTGCATTTGATTTCCCTTCTTAATGGCAATTTGAGGGAGTGCTTGCAGAAATAAGTGGCCATCAGGGATATCAAGGCAGCAGATGTAGTACTGATGCTGCCATCCTTCATCACTGGCCAACACCAGAAAAGATCTATCAGTCTTGGTGAGGTTCAGTTCTAGCAGTTTCATACATACAGTTTGCATATTTGAAAGAGAAAGTGTGAATACTTCTTGAAACTGTTCATGCAATGCACTAATTAGTTAATATCCAGACATGAAAGCAAACAGATGAAGAATCTGGAAGAACATGGTCTCCTTAACTGTTGAAAAGGTGGTAAGGAAAAAAACTTTTTGGTGTGTGTTCAAGTTGTTCTTCAGTCTACAGGACTAATTATGTTGGTATTTCATGGTGTTTTAGGGCAGACTATCATGTTTAAATATGGCATGCAACACTTCTGTCTGTCTCTGGTTTTTTATTGTATTGCTATTTTATTGTATATTCATAAATAATTTAGGTTGTATTAATATTTAATTTAAATATATATATTCACAAATTGTTAACAGGTATGTTGAGAGCTTGGCTGTAAAGCATAGACACATCTGTGGACTGTGCAATTTTTTTTTAATCTTATCTTAGTTCTCAGAGAGAACAACATAGTTTATAAACATGTACATATGTATTTATACAACAAAAAATGCCTCGTAGGAAAAATCCTGGGATCTGAAAGGGCTGACCATGATCTGCTTGACCTGCTAAGGGATAAATAAATAGTCTTCTCCAGGTATAGAAAAAGTGTGCAAAGTTCTGCAGTCTTTTTCAAGATTGAAAATTAAAAAAGTGAAATTCAGAGCTACAGAAGAAGAATGCTAGAGCAGAAACCACTATATAACCTTTGTAGCATGTTATTTTAGCAAGTCTGAGTAGGCATATGCATCTATATAAACAGGATGTTAATCATTTAGACTGTGAGCTGAAGTAGCAGCAAGGACAGAAATTGGTAAGGACTTCTCATTTCTTGATGTTTTAAATACTCTGCTGCCCACTCAGACACTTGCCTTTATAAAGAGCAGAGAAAATGTGGGTTTTTTTAATGCATTGTATCCGCTATTTTGCAGAGTCCTCTGTTGATATTCAGATGATTAACAAAAATATCAAACATGCAAATAATGAGAAAGAATATCTCTGTTCCACATCATTGTGCTGACCATTTTGGAAATGTGTGATGTGGTACTGCTAGTCAAATTTTACATGCTTAGCTTTACGAAACTTCAGACAGTGGTTATGTCACAAAATGTTTACCTACATTTTCAACATCTTAAGATCAGAAGGCTCTGGATTGTTTGTCCTCAATTTTAAATCTGATAATCAAGGAGTGGTTGGATTTAAGCATAAATGTTGTAGCTTTTCTGCAAGAACAACCTATCTGACTAAGGCAAAGCAGTGACTGCATTATAATTTTTCATAGTCTCATTTTAAATAAAATAAACCATTGCAAAATCACTGCATAAATTAAAGTGGCATAATCCAGCATAAGAAGAATAATTTTTAAGTGCAATTTTGATTGCAGTTTCAAATGTTAATAAAATTAGAGTTTAAATAAAAAAAAAATATTTAGAACTTCACACTTTCTTCTTCAGAAAACTCACTAAATACGTAATTATAATTTAACTTGCTCTGGATTTTGTGCAGCAGCTTTCTTTTGTTTCTCATGCATCTCTGCTTCCTCTAATCCAACCCCCATACCACATGCTTTACAGTTCCTCCTGTTTCCATTTCATTCTTCTAAGAACTGCTCAGTCTAAGTACATTGAGAACACTACAACACGTCCCAAAAACGCAAAGTTAACCCATAAGTGTCCCATGGCACACTGAATAAGCTCAGGGAAACAGTTCTTACATAAGCTTGTCAATCAATATACACTTCCTAGCAGCTGCCACTGCCCTGAAATTATGAAAAAAGATACCTTTCTGGGTTGACCAATCACACAATGCGATGAAGGGGTTAATTACCATCATTTGTGTGCTCTACTTCATGCCATTTTTCTCACCAGTGCTCTCTCTCCCTTATGTGCACACTGCATTTTGTAACTAACTGACAAGATAAAAATCTTTGGATGAATTCTTGTTAAAATCGCCAGAGTCTGGACTATACGCAGCTGGGTATCTAAAGCCTTCCAAGGCAATGAAACAGTTAAGATCTTTAACAGATGAAAAATTGATTCCAGTACTTTTTTGCCATTTCATTGCTATAAGGGTTAGCAGTAATCATGCTCCTTAATTTATTTTGTTTTCATTGTTAAATGAACCCTGCAGGTTTACAGTTCCACGGCTTATTGTATGTGTGTATGAATGTATGTATGTATGTATGCATGTATGCACACATTATTCAGAACCTAAAGCCATATGGAGAATTCTTCTTTCTTGGCTCTTTTTTTTTTTCTTTCTTTCTTTCTTTTTTTTTTTTTTTTGGAAGTAGTAAGATGTTTTGAGATGCTATTAAGTCTTTAAGTTTCAAAATCTAGATTCCACCTTAAAAATGTTCCATACTGTATGTTGCATAGCCTGGGGTGCTGACTAGCTGCCAAATATCTATCAGAAAGTGATTTATGATATATGATATGTTCCTCAGCCCAAGTAGAGACTGTTTAGTTGAAACATGAGAAAGGAGAGGCCTTGTGCTCTCAAAACCATGATGACAAGTTTCTGTTTGGCTTTCTGAAGGAACATACAGTACAAAATGTGCCATATTTTACAATACCAAAACTTATGTAAAGAACAAAACTTAATTCTCTTAACCCCTGGTTTCATCAGTTTTTCCTTTTTTTTTACTTTCTTTCTCTCTATTTTTTCATGAAGTCTGCTTCTTAGTGTAAAAATCTCCCCATATTTCTTTTTTTTTTTTTTTTTTTGTTTGCAGGGTCTATGAAAAAGAATTGCAACAGCCTGATTCTGAAAATTAAAATATTTTCAATAGCTAATAGCTGTGAGAACATATTTTTAAAATGAGATTTCAGACCCGCAATTTAAATCTTGTTTGTACTTTCATTTCAACTCTAAGTACAGTCAGTGTTATGATTTCTCATTCTTTTTGTCCTGAAAATATTTCTTTCCTGCAGCTGCGAAGAAGTACCTCTCCCATGTGGTTTTTGGGTTCCACATTTTCACATGCCTGGCTAGAACAATATGGTCAGTGACCTCTAGGGTCTTAAACAAGAAAACCCCTCAAAGTCTTGTGACGGTATTCAGGGGTAACTACAGTCAGTGGTGGGTGGGGGAAAGCTGCCTGTTTAATCTAGCTGCTGTTATCTGTTTCAGTTAGACATTCAATTACCACAATACCTAAGTGCTAAAATACAGCATGAAACAGAAACAAACCCAAACCTACATTACCTGAAGGGGGATGGATTTGTTTCTTCACATCATTATTTTGTCTTTCTTTGCATGTCCTCTCTTTACATTCATTATTTTCCTGGTTTTGCTGTGTGAGAATGGCTGATGTGAAAGGCTGTCTTTACACAAGGCCAGTGTAAAGTGAAAATTATCAGCCTAGAGCATGCTCTGATGTTGAGTAAAGCTTTTCACAGTTGCACAGTAAGTACATGTCATCTTTAGCATTTTGTATCTATGATATGCCAAAAGCCTGAGCCCAGACAGAAGATGCAGCAAGTACATATTGTAAAAACACACAACCTCTGTTTAAAAAATCTTGCAGCACCTCACTATCTGTGAAAAACCCCCAACCTTTTGAATCTAAGGAGTCTCAGTGCAGAAGCAAACAAATACTTTTATTGTCTTTCTACAACAAACAATTACGGCAAAGGCCATACCTAGTGTGGTGTACCCAGGAGTGCTTCAGAGATCTACTGTGATATTGTTCCAGCTCCATATTCAAGTAAAGACCCTGGAGCAGGGTAACCCTATGCTCTGTTTGGATTTCTGCTGAAAGGTATGGGTCAAGTAGAGCAAGCGAGTACTTTGTCCATGTCCCCAGCCCTAGCAGCTGTGAGAACTGCACTGTGGCATGTACAATGGTATCTATCTTCTGCTAAGTACAGATACAGCCAGGAAGACAAAGTAATATACCCTATGACATAACAAGAAACTGTTAGCAGAAAAAGAAACATACTTTACCTCTTTTGAGTCCTTGTACAGTCCTTAAAAACAGGACCTTATTTCTGTATGATTCATTGAGGACAAAAATAATTTCCACATATGTGATTAGCAGTTATTTGGAGACACTGCAAATCATAATATGGGCTTCAGAGGTCACTTTGGCTTCAGCCTGTTGAGGCTGTTGGGATGAAAGATCAGGCTTTTATGTTGGATATGCAGAGAGCCGAGTGTGTAGAGAATGAGCATGCACTGGCAGACCATTAAGACAGAGAACAGACTGTTCAGGGAGCTGACTAAATAAACTGTGACACAGGTATGTTTCTGTTTACATAGATATTATTCTTGCTCAGTCAGAATTAAGTGTCTGGGAAGATAATTTGATTAGTCAGTCAATAGGAGAAAAAAACCAATCAATGCTTGCTGTTGAGGTTGACCGTCCTTTTAGTTTCTGGGTCAATATGCTATTGACAGATGTCTTCAAGCTCAGTTATTGATCTCTTCTGAGTACATGCAAGTCAACAACTCAGGAAAATCCCATTCTGAAATCTTATTGAATGCACTGCTTTTTCTTGTGTTACCCACAAGTCCAGGCATAGTAAGCTGTTGAGGGACAATGCAGCTGATTATTTTCAGAAAAGATGTAATCTGGAAACCTGACTAAGAACTATGCATGTGACTAGAAGGTAAGCAATCATTAGTTTGGGTATGGAGACACTCTACCACTCAGAGATGTGGAGCTACTTGACTTCATAGTTATCTGAGAGTGGTTTGGGTTGGAAGGGACCTTCAAAGAGAAGCCTGAGAATAGACTGATTCTCTATTCCATGATCAATGTGAACCTTTAGCTGTGTTCTGAATTAACCCTCCTTCCTGGATGGCTTTATAGTTACTACAGTTACTACATAAACCACTGCTTAAGCTGTTACCAGAATCTAATGTATCTTGAGGTCCTTTCTTCTGTCCAAACAGGCACCACTACAACAATTTCGTGTAAAGTGACCCATCCTCTTTTGCCACAGGGATCCAAACACGCCCCAGCTATTTTTTTATCTGGAACATACAAGAGAATATTAACAGCAGAGTTATAGGTTCACAGAAAATGCACAGTGAGCTACTGAGACCCATGTCAGGCCATTCTGATTGCCTTTCTGCTGTATCTCACTGTGTTTCACCAATATTTGATGTCCTAAGATAATGACGCTTCAAAACCAGAGTATAATTGTGACTATGGAATGCTAACTTGTGACTATTTTAGCTGACTTCTTGCAAAAAATGGCAAAATAGTCTTCGGGTTTCTCAGCCTGTGGAATGCTGGTATTATCTATTGCTTTACTGACAATACTGAAAATATCTAGTTGTGTTTAAGAGAGCACTGTAGGTTGTCTGATATCTGCTCTGCAGTACTGTTAGAATAAGAATACTGCTGAAGATTATGGGTTCGCCAGCAACTTTTCCTCACTAGGGAATAATCTGTTGCTGTTTCAGAGTATAAACAATCCTATTAATGTTAAAATAATTGTTCAAGACATTTTCTTATGCTTGGATATTCAGTGTAAGTGCTGAGACTTGCAACTTGGCTAGTAGCTGCAGCAAACAAACATCCTGTCAAAGTGCCTGGCACTCTGTGTTCCTGTATGATTGGCAGGAAACAGCGTGTTTGAGGAAAGGGAAGATGGACATTAAAAAACCTATAAACTTCTTTTCCCAAAACAATAGCATGATACAAATGCAAAGGAGCCTTTTATTAAAATATTTGCTGTTAGATTAATGTGTTGCATGGGCAAGTGGGGGAAGGATGGGGAGAAGATATGATTTCTTAATACATAACTGGGCCTTAATACAACTGACATGTTACATACATATTTGTTTTCTGGTAGGCTGTGCATCAGCCACGCTCCAGTATGCACAGAACTGAAACCACCCATCCGTATGTGCCCAGCCCACTGGGGTTCATTTCTAGTACACTGTATTGGCATTACTTGCTCCATTAGCTTGATCTGGCTACATCTGTCTTTAGTATCACTGGGCAATGCAGATGCCCATTTGCTTATTTGTTCTGTTATAGCTCAAACCACAAGGCAGACCAGGTGTTTTTGTCCCACTAGTGCCATCCTAGTGTTATGCAGAAGGTTGGCTTTAATCTTTGTGAGGCACTGTATGCAAGTCCAGCTGGCCAAAGCTGCAGTGTGGGTGTGCTGAACAAGCAAGTTTCCCAGATGCTTGGACAACGTCGCCTCCCCAGCCACTCCAAAACTCTTAGTACTGTGCTGAGTCCTGGAAGCTCCTAAGATAGAGGAAAGCAAGGCAGCTTTTTATGTGGCTGCAGTCTTCCAATCTGAAAGTCTTCTAGATGTGTCTGATGCCTTCCTCCTGAAAAGCACTCTGAAGTAATTTATGAGTTTTATACATCTAATAAGGTAGCCAGATAACTAATTTAGCTATTTATAGAGCAGCCAGGCAGGTGAGGCCTATCAAAAGGGTACTGCTGAATCACGTTGTATTTGAAAGACAGTCAAAATTGGGAAGTGGCATTTGCCTTTTCTTTTTTCTCTTCCCAGTAAGCATATCTGGAAATATAATTGCTTGTCTGTGACACCCACAGCATCTTCTGAAACCACTGAAGTGAATTGCAGCTAGGTCTTAAAAAAAGAGGACGAGAAACATCCAAATGATGAACAAGTGGTGGTGAAGGCACAAATCAACTGTCCTGTCTCTGAAGCAGTTGTGCACAGGATATGGGAAAATCTGCAGAACTTGGTTTTCTGTTCTGTTTTATCCTAAATTCACTGACTCTTAGTGAAATAAAAGAAGTAAGAAAGTTATGATTTCTAGATCTGATTGCTACAAATGTACAGGTTAAGAAATTGAAAGAAGTTTTCAATAACCTTGGGGTGAGAAATAAGATATCAGTACATTTTTTATTTGTTCAATTACAAAAGAGTTCCTGCTACTGTGAAAGGCTCTTAAACTAAAAGATGTTTATGTCAGCCTTGTGTTGGTGTGCAATACGACCTGGCATCCGTGATTGCTTAATATCAATTGTGGTTCCAGCAAGAGCATTATCAATTTTAGCAGCAAATTCAAATAACAATGAGAACGTTGAGTTTCTGTTCATTGGTCAAAAATAAGAATATTTGTGTTGCCTTACAGTGATATGCCAAATGCAAAGCAGAACTTGTGCTGGTATAGATTTGTGCTGGTTTTGGCTGGGGTAGAGATAATTTTAGACATAGTAACTAGAATGAGGCTGTTTTGGATGTCATGTTCAGCATGTAAAACTGGGGAGAAGAATAAGGAAGGGGGAAGATGTTCAGGGTGATGGTGTTTGTCTTCCCAAATAACCTTTAACACATGATGAAGCCCTGTTTTCCTGGAGGTGGCTGAATGCCTGCTTGACCATGGGAAGTGGTGAATGAATTCCTTGTTTTGTTTTGCTTGTGTGCATAGCTTTTTCTTTCCCT
>NW_009936857.1:132009-168300 GCF_000696875.1 Nestor notabilis
TGAGAGATTGTGTGGTGCTGAGTCGCCAGCTGGGGTTAAACCACAACAGTCTTTTTTTGTGCCCAATGTGGGGCTTGAAGTGTTTGAGATAACAACAGATCTGTTTAGAATGTGCTATATTGAATTTATAACTGTTATTGCTGTTTAGCTATTAATTGGTAGACTCCTGTGCTTGCCATAGGGCTTGCTTGCCTTACTGGAAACTAGAGTCTTGTGCTCACTAGTGGCTGCTTTTTGCTTTTGCTGCTTGTGGTACTACTGTACTGCTTATCATCTTATTCTTCTTTGCCTGAGAACATTCTGATAACTGCAATGGCCTGTGCCTGGGCTGGCCATTGCCAGATGTTCAGGGCTTCACTGCTGTTTCTGTGCTGCTGTACAGCACAAACTGGAATTCCAGCACGAACTTGAGTTGAAGGATCTGTGACCTGTGGATGAGTCCATGTGGGAGCAGAACACCCTGAAGCATCTGTGTCTGTGGACAAGCCCATGCAGAGCAGATACATCTTGAAGCATCTGTGACCTTGATTGTGTCTGTGCTGCAGTAGGTATACCTTTGCAGGGATTGTGGCCCAATGATAACTCCATGGTGGAGAAGGTATACCTCAAAGCAACTGTGGCTGTGGATAAGTCCATGCTGGAGATGGTACACCTTGAAGCATTCAGTGTCTGTGCATGAGGTCATGCTGGAGCACCTCAAAGTGGGTGGCCACGGATAAGACAATGACAGAGCAGGTACACCTCTGGAGGGACTGCAGCCATGGGTAAGGCCATGAATTAGAGCTGGTTTACTTCTAAAGGGATTGTAGATGTTGGTAAAGCCATGCTGAAGCAGGTGTATCTCTGAAGGCACTGTGGCCCATGGAGAAGGCTATGCTGGAACAGGTACACTTCAAATCAGCTGTGGCTGTGGACAAGTCTACGCTGCAGCAGGTATACCCCTGGAGAGACTGTGGCTCATAGGTAGGGCTTCACTTAGCACAGGTACACACCTAAGTCTGTGGGTAAGTCCAAGCCAGAGAAGGGGCAAGGGGAGGAGTTCACTGCAATGTTAAACCCAATATTCTGGTTCAAAGAGACCAGGGGTGGAGATTATAATAAAAATATATTTAAATTGTAGTAAAATGGGATTTGAATTGCATGTTGTGGGAATTATTGCAGTAGGATCCACCTGAACCATTGGAGGACAAGCCTTACAAGAAGCAGTGCAAGTGCAGCAGTGACCCAACCTGAGCTAGCTTTGGTGCCCAGTAACTCCATGCAGCATACCATCTCTCCTGTCCTGAGTCACCATCGTAATAGATGGAGCAAATCAGTGGACGTTTGTGGACATTTAAGGATGTTTTACAGGAGTGATCCTTAGCTTACTTGTTTGTTTTTTTTTTAATTATTATTAAATTATTTTGATATAATATCAAAGGGGAAGAAGGGGGATGGTGGTTAATGACAATATATTGGATACTGTGGGACCTGATCATGACGTAAATGGTATGGAATAATGGGTGGACAATGTGCTGGATTTGGCTGGGATAGTTACTTTTATTCACAGAAGCTAGTATGAGGTTGTGTTTTAGATTTGTGCTGGAAACAAAGTTGGTAACATAGGGATGTTTTAGTTATTGTTAAGCGGTGCTTACAGAGTCAAGGCCTTTTCTACCTTTTACACCACCCCACCAGTGAGCAGTGACAACAAAGGGCTGGGAGGGGACACAGCTGGGGCAGCTGATGCCAACTGACCAGTGGGATATCCTGGAGCACATGGAGTCAGGGTTAGCATGTAAAGCTGGGAGAAAGAGTAGTAAGGAGAGGGATGTTCAGAGTGATGACATTTTTCTTTCCAAGAAACCATCCCATGTGATGGAACCCTGTTTTTCTGGAGATGGCTAGACACCTGCCTGACCATGGGAAGTGGTTAATTAATTCCTTGTTTTGCTTTGCTTGCAAGCACAGCTTTTGCTTTACCTATTAAAGTGTCTTTATCTCACACCACAAGTTTTCTCATTTTTTATTTTTCTGATTCCCCCATCCCACTGAGAGAAGAGTGAGTGAGTAGCTGTGCATTGGAACTGCATTAGACTACAGTCATGAGAAGGATGATAAAGATCCCAAGAGGAGGAAAAGATGGTGCCATTTCTTATTCTGAAATGTTGACATGGCAGTCCTTCCTCTAGTATCGTTACTTCTTTTTACTGCAAGTGGCTAGTCAGTGTTTGGACAAGGATGACATACCGTAGATGCAGCAGTAAGACTAGTCTGTGTGTTCTGCAGCCCACTGCAAAGGTATAGGAAGGTGATGCACACTGTTGACCATAGCAACATGCTGCTCTCAGTCCACACAAGTAAGGTCACAGTAGCTTGGGAGGTGCCTGCCAACCCTGTTATCTAGAGGAGTAACTGGCACTAGAACAGCTGTAGAACTCAATTTGGTTAGGGCTGGCTGAAGCTTCTTTACATTATGGTGTATATCCTCAGACTTAGTTTTTGCTCCAGATTAAAACTTATGAATGTTTTTAATTAGCTTATTGCAAAAAAACTGGTCTTTGAATTTACAGCCTTTTTGGTTTATTCTGATCAAATACAGGTTTCCTACAACCACTTTCCTGCCTTAACTTAGTCTAACATAGTCAAGAGAATCTCCTGTTGGTGAACTGATTAGTTGGCATATATGTTGAGTGATAACAAAAACATGGAAGAAAAACAACAGCAAATTGTCTTTGAAATTGGAACGAATACCAATGGGAGAAACTGCATGTAGTCATTGGTCATAGTGAAGAGATTTCTCTGTGAGTGGCATTTAATTTAATGACTTCACAAATGGGTGGGGGCAACTCCATCAATTTTCAGTGAGTTGACAGGATCATTACATTTCTAACAGCCAGGACTTGATCCTGCAAACCTTACTCACCAGAATAAAAAATATTTTAAGGCCATGCCATTGTTATGTATAAAATAAAGAAGTAAAGTTCAAAATACACATTTTTTCCTCTCCTTTTTTCACCTTTACCATCAGAATATTTCTGAAGCTGATGAAGGGGTGCTCATTAGCTCTGACACACAAATCAGTCTTTGTTTTTTTCTGGTTTATGCCTGAGGTAAAAAGTACAACAACAATAACAATAACAACAACATAAACACTTTACTGGATAAACAGATTATTAGTTATGCAGCACGGTATGACAAAGCAATAAGGTTAAGGTGACATAACCAAATACTTATACACTGCAACCGCAGAACTAGAACACTCCAACATCTTGCAGTGGTGTCTTTTTGCTAGACTCCACTCCTCCATTTAGTACTTAAATGCAGGGACAAAGCAAAATCCAAAACCTGTGCATGAAGAGTCTTGCTGAATGCCCATCTAGCATCCTGCTTGCACAAGAGCTGGCAGCGGGCAGCACTTGGTGACTGTAGGTCTGTAAGTCAATGATCTGAGAAAACAGCCTCACCCTCATGGCTCTGTTTCTGTCCTGGACTGAAAAGTAAAGTGTGGTTATGTATGGAAAAAACCAAATCAACAGTTATTACACTTTCTTCTGAGTCTAAAAGCACTTAAAAAGCATTTTCATCTAAAAGGAAAAAAAAATTGTTTGTGTTTTACTGAGAACAGCCATCTTCAAGAATAAGAGTTGTCACATGCCAGCTGTGGCACACAATGTTGAGAAAGAAGATAATAGGAAAGAAAGAGAAAGGAAGGAAGAGAAGGAAAGAGGAATGAAGATATGACACAGATACAGAGGAGGACAGTGGAATTTGGTCAGGACATACAGATTAGTAGTCTTGGTAAGAAGTGCCCCAAAGTCTTAAATGAGAAGTAGAGTTCTGCATTTCATACTCAGGATGAGAGACGGAAATCATTATTTAACTCTGAGAACTGGCATATGATGTAACAAGTCATGCTGCAGGCTATGCACTGTCCTATAAAGTGGTTTCTTGTGTAAGATCAATACATTAAAGATGCTTGTTAACTGAGACTGCTTTGTGTTAGCATTATTTTATGGCAAATACTTCCATTACAAATTGATAAAAAGGCTGATTTACTTGTAGAATTTAATTCTACCCTGATTAGTGATCACTTCATCACCTGAAATGCTAGAACAGGGAGGAATTAGAAACGAAGGAACCAGTTTCCTATTTGTCTCTAAAATAAAAGGCATTGGACACCTGGCACCCTATAAATACTGTGACACCGTATGATGGCAAACACGGCACAATACAGTGCTTATTCTCAGTTGGAATCCATCTGTACACTACAGTAGTAAGACAAAAGAGGATTGTTAGCACTTAAAGGCACCTTGACGCAGTCATACCATTTGACTGTTTTATTAATTGCCCCATCTGTTAAGTGAGAACTTTCTGACATGGGTTGGTACACGCTCTTAAACCCCTTGGTCTGCTTCCTATTGGTTCCACATGTGTTTGTATTTGTTCTCAGTAGGCAGAGATTCCAGAGAGAAAATGAACCGCTGCAGATCGATTGCAGTTTCAGTCATGCAGAAGACATGGTAAAACATGCCACTTCAGTCTGGTTTGCTCTTAACCCTTTGAACACAGAAAAGGGGGGGAGGGGGAGGAGGGAAGGGAAGGGACGAAGGGGTGGGAAGAGGGGAAAGAGAGAAGAAACAGTTAGCTGCCAAAGCTACTACTGGGAGAAATAGGATTGGTATCATGACTTCTGAATTACTCATCTCATTAGGGGCTCTCTGCCTTCTAATAATTCCTTGCAAATTACATTTCTACTGCTGCCTGTCTTAGAGCTATGTACTTTAGTATAGCCAAGCCAGACAGTATTAGGATGATGTGGAAGATTACACTGCTGTGCTGTGTATTCCTGCCCATTCTGCACTGCCTGGATAATTCTCTGACAAAATTACAGTGACAGTAGCAGTGACTGAGGCATAGAGTGACAAAAGACAGAGCATTTGAAGGTAAGGCCATGATTCACACAAAGGCATAGTGTTAAGTGTTTGCAGGGAAGTGTTTGCACTACTTCCCTGATTTTTCAGTTGCAATTTATGGTATTGCTTAGAATTATATTCTAAACCAGGATTTTAAAAGGCATTAAGGGAGAACTTGTAGTTTGAAAATGTGGACAGTAATTTGAGGCATTTCAATTTATTGAGAAAGTGAGATCAAAATCAAAAAACCAACTTTATCTGAACTCACAGACAGAAAGCAGTATTCTGGATAGTTGAAAAGGATCAGCAGTGTTGTACTTGGGTAGGACTCTAAAAACTTGGTGACAAATTTCTGAAATTTGAAGGTGGCTTCTATGAATTGTACATATGCGTTCATATGTTAATGCTTGAGGGAGGCAAGTAGGAAGTGTTTTCTCAAAAATCCAAGACAGCATAAAAATCTTCACCTGTCATAGTGCTACAGTTGTACTGACTACAAAGCCTGCTAAAGGATAGATTACATATGAAGGCCCACATAATCCAGTCATTTCTCATAGAATCGTAGAATCATTTAGGCTGGAAAAGACCCTTAGATCACTAAGTTTAACTGTAAACCTAACACTGCCAAGTCCACCACTAAATCATGTCCCTAAGCACCACATCTACATGTCTTTTAAACACCTCCAGGGATGGTGACTCAACCATTTCCCTGGGCAGCCTGTTCCAATGCTTGAAAACTCTTTTGGTGAAGAACTTTTTCCTAATACCCAGTCTAAACCTCTCATGGCACAACTTGAGGCTATTTTCTCTTGTTCTATCACTTGCTACTTGAAGAAGAGATCAACATCCAACCCACTGGAAGCTTCTTTCAGGTTGTTGCTAAGGTTTCTCCTCAACCTTTTCCTCTCCATACTAAACAACCCCAGTTCCCTCAGCTGCTTCTTATAAGAGTTGTTCTCTAGACCCTTCACCAGCTTTGTTGCTCTTCTTTGCACACACTCCAGCACCTCAACATCTTTCTTGTAATGAGGGACCCAAATGTGAACACACTATTTGAGGTGTGGCCTCATCAGTGCTGAGTACAGGGGGATGATCACTGCCCTGGCCCTGCTGGCTACATTATTTAAAATACAGGCCAGAATGTTGTTGGTCTCCTTGGCTGCCTGGGCACAAGCTGGATCATGTTCAGCCAGCTGTTGATCAGCACCCCCAGCTCCTTTTTGAATGGGCAGTTTTCCAGCCACTCTTCTCCAAGCCTGTGAGGTTGCATGGGCTCAGGTGCTGGACCCGGCACTTTGCCTTCTTGAACCTCATACAATTGGCCTTGGCCCATTGATCCAGCCTGTCCAGATCCTTCTACAAAGCCTTCCTATGCTCCAGGAGATCGACACTCCCATCCAACTTGGTGTCACCTGCAAACTTACTGAGGGTGAACTTGATCTAGTTCATTCTCCAGATATGCACATGTCCAGACCGTTAATACAGACATTAAACAGAATTAGTCCCAGCACTGTGCCCTAGAGAACTAGCTGCCAACTGGATTCAACTCCACCCATCACAATAATTTGAGTCTGGCTATCCAGCCAGATTTTACCCAGTGAAGAGTACTCCCATCCAAACCATAAGCAGCCAGTTTCTCCAGGACAATGCTGTGGGAAATAGTGTCAAACACTTTACCAAAGTTCAGGTAAATTGTACCATTTTTGTACCAATTACCAAAAATTTTCAATGATTTCCAACTATTTTCAACAATTGCAGTTGAAAAGCAATGCAAAGGATGAATACATGAGTCTTTCTGGCCTGTAGCAGTGACCAAGATTGTGCAAGTAAAGAGGAGAGAGCTTGTAATTCATGGGAATCTCGCTCCATGCATTCTCTGATCTTTCTAAAGTCAATAGGACGTAGGCTGATCTGGTCAATATGTTTCTCAGCAATGTGGCTTCCTTGTACTAATTTAACTGAAAGTGCCAATAGCAGTGCAGTCACTGGGCATCTGTTTAGTTACACAGTATATAAGCTGGGTAACACTGGTCTTCTGAAGAGGTTGAACTGATGGAGGTAAGTGGAGTTAGGTACTGAAAAGCACAAGCCCTGGCAGCACTTGCTTCAAATTACCTGCTCATCCCAGACTCTTCTGAGCTTCCTTCAGTCAAGCTAATGATTGTGCTGGTTATGACTGTTGGACAAGTTGCTGGAGAGCATGAAATGTGAATCCTTGTAGCAAAGACCAAAGTTGTGGGAGTTGTAAGGAGAGAGTGTGTTATATGGGACTCCTGTATATGTATGGAATATCCCTTTGGTCAATTCTGGTCAGCTCTTCCAGCTGTGATCCACCCAGCTTCTTGCCCACACCCAGCCCACTCACACTTCTTTATTTGTTCCCATCAGGTATTTATACACATGAAAAAGCCCCTCCAGAGCCTTTTTTTCTCTTGGATGGATAATCTCAACTCTCTTAGCTTCTTCTCATATGAGGGATTCTCTAGTTCATTAACCGCCTTGGTGGCCCTTTGCTGCACTCAATCTATTGTGCCCATGTCCCTCCTATATTTAGGAGCCCAGAACTGGGCACAGTACCCCAGATATGCCTCATGAGGGCTGAGGAGAGAGAAAGGATCCCCTCTCTTGGCCTGCTGACAATGCTCTACCTGTGTTGCAGGAGCACATGGCTGTTTCATAGTCAACTTGTTGTTCACCAGGACTCCACAGGGCCTTCTCTCCAGCCTCTCAGTGTTCAGTGTGTACGGGGAATTGTTCCTCCCCATGTGCAGGACATTGCATTTCCCTTTGTTCTGTTGAATGAAGTTTCTGTTTGTCTGTTTCTCCAGCCTGTCCATGTTCCCCTGGATCACAAAAGAACCCTCTGATGAATAAGCCTCTCCTCATCTGAAAATCTGCTAAAGGTGCAGTCTGTCCTGTCATCCAGGTCATAAACAAAGACGTCTAAAAGTACTGTCCCCTCTTGACTCTGGGGCACACAATTTGTTACTGGCCTCCAACTGGACTCTATACAACTTACTGAAGTGGAGATAAACTACTTCTTCTGCTCTCTCCTCATCTACTGTGCCAGTCACTTCATTGCAGAAGGCTGCTGGGAATTTGATTTCTTGAATCCATGCTCACTACTCGAACTGATCTTGTCCTTCATGCGTTCACAAATGGCTTCCAAAAATTCACTCCATCTTCTTACTAGGGATTGAAGTGAGTCTTTACCAGCATGCTGTTCCCTAGACCTTCCTTGTCACCGTTCTTGAAGAAAAGATCAATATTTGCTGCCTGTCAGTCATCAGGAGCCTGCCCTGGTCATCACAACCTTTCCAAGATAACTGAGAATGACCTTGCAATGACATGGGCTAGGTTCCTCATCATTCCTGACTACACTTCACCGAGGCCAGGGGACATGTATAGGTCCAGTTTGTTTAAGTGCTCCCTAACCTGATCCTCCTCTACCAAGGGTACAACTACCACCCCTTGGACTTTCCTGCAGTGTCAGGGGCCTGGAGACTGAAACCTGGGGTCACTGAAAATTAATCTCACCAGTAAAGACTGAGGTGAAGGAGATGTTAAGTACCTGTGCCTTTTCCATGTTCTTTCCTATCAGCTCCCTTACCCCATTTAGCAGTTGGACCACATTTTCCTCAGGCTTCCTTTTGCTGCTGAAGTCCCTTTGGAAACTTTTCTTGCTGCCCTCCAAATTCAGAACTTCAGACTGTTCCTAAAACTATCTGAGAGACAATCATTACCATCTTTTCTTAAAAAGCTCTAATTAGAGATAAAGCAAACATGTAATGGTACTGCGTAAGAGCAGGCTACTTTAGGGCTGGATCAAACCAATTTTAATGCAGGTTTTAGATGAAATTTTAGCTTTATCGAGCTCAGAATTGCTCTAATAAATGCATCAAAGCTTTGGTCTCACAGTTTATGGTGGCAACAGACCCTCTATATAGACAGAATTATAAGACTGTCTTTAGATGGCTAATGATGTTGCAAACATATTTTTCTGTTTAAAAATATACATGTGTTGAAAAATCTCAGGGGTAGCCAAGCATGAAAGTTCCAGGTATGCATGAAAGGTATGTAAGTTGACCCACTGTTGCTGGGCCTCCTGGCAGAAAACCATATGTGCATCTTTCTCAAAGTGGACTGTAGTAAGGAGACGTGGCAATTTGCTAGCTTTGGAGCTTTGAGTCATATTTATTATTCTAACATGATTATTTTGCATGTGTTAAATTTTTTTGGCTTGTTGACACATGCCTTAATGACTCAAGGGAGGTTCCACTGAAATTGGTTCTTCTTCAATGTTCCTTTTCATAGATGCTCAATTGTAACTGCAAACCATCCTAGTGTATAGTGTTTGTTGAGAGGTATCGAGAGACTGTGATCTTCAGGTTTTTGCCTTCTTCTAACGAAGAAATCACATGGCAGAGAGTTGTGAGCACTCGATCATATTTAGAAGTGTAACTACTTTTGATATTCTGCTTTTATTTTTCAGACCTGGAAAAAACATTGACCAAAATGTTAATATTTAATTTACTGGTATCTTCTAATTATTCTTCTTTTCTAAGTTATTACTGTAAAACTGAGGTTATTATTAATGAAAATTTAGATAGAAGGATTTGCTCTGTTCTGTTGCTGAGGGAATAAAATAAAAACACAAATACATTCAACACCACAAACCTACAAAGCAAGCTTCAGCCCAATTGAGTTAAGAACAGCACACTATCCTGGAAAGGAGTCTTTTTACAGATAGAGGTAGTAAATACATTTACACATGTAGTATGTTGTAAGATGGTAGGACTTACTAAGTCTTAACTGATAAATTTCCTGAAGTCACAAAAAGTACTGATGGAGAGACAGGAGTGTATTTCTCCCATGTCCTATTGTTCCATGCTTTTTGCCACTGAGGTCTCATTCTATGAAAATAGAATGTTACAAACACGCTGCAGGGGTGTGTTGATCATAAAATTCCTTAATAAAGCCTTTATTTCTAGCAAAATTGTTTTTGTATGATCACTAATTTGACAGAACATTTTAAAATTATTTATAATTAAGAGCTAATGCCCATAGACTAGAATATTGTCATAGGTTAATGGCCTCCTGCTGATTCATGAATGTAGAAGTGTTTATTTTCCAAGCAGCAGGTGCTGGTTTTGTCAGTGTTCTATTAGAACATTTTCTCGATTATATAAAAATGACTAGTGTAGTTTTAAACATTTTATCTGTTGGTTGCTGGTGCATTGATGAAACAGATACTGTACCATGTTTGACATAATGCACTTTTACAGAGTGAAAGATCTCTCTAGGTCCTATATTAATCACTGACTTTGTCTGGGCTTTCTGAAGAGTACTTGTTTTGATGTTTCCATTCTCTTCTTCCATTCTATTTCTCAAAAAAACCCATTAAAGTGAAACTTCTAGCAGTTTATAAGCATTTCCATAAGATAGTTTAGGCTTGGAAAATACTGGTGAACAGGAAAGTAAAATAAGTACATCTTCTATAAAGCAAACAAGGATTAATAAAATCATATGTTACTGGGACTGCTTGAGGGAAAATATGGTTTCAACAGCCTGTGTACAGCTTGGGTCATACTTTAAATCTTGCCTTCATTATGGTTTCCAAAAGTGATCAGTGCCAATTTAATACGAGTCAAGCCAGAGAACTGGTCTGTGCACTCTCCTCTTTTTTTTTTCGTAGGTACATGCCAGGGACTCAAGCATGGAAAATAAGTGGTGAAGACGAAATGTGGGTTTATGCAATGGTAAGTCTGAAGGCAGTTGAATGTATCTTCTAATACAGGCTATATCACTGACTCCTGTTGCCCTGAGCACTTAATTACTCTGTATCCCTATTTGGAGTGTAGCTGTACATGATTAACATTTGTACAAGGATTCAAGATGCAAGAAAAAATATAATTAGTAAAAGTTTTTTGGGATATGTTAGGAAAAAGGGACTGGGTAAGAGCTGCGGGAGAAGGAAGTCCTAGAAGACTGGGTGCTGATCAAGGAAACAGGTCACCTCAGAAGATACATTTTGAGAAAATTGCCATAATTTTTTATTTTTTTTTTTAATCTCCCAAAACAGGAACTCTCAGTAAATGGCAACTCTCATGACAAGGCAAGTCATGACTATGAAATTTCAGAATTAATGGGCTCTCCTTATACCTGTTTAATGTCAGTAGCATTGAAGATGTTGCAAAACCCCTTCCTGCGATTAAGGGGTTAACCAGTATAGCAGCTGAGTATCCTGTTAGTTCTGAAACACCTTTCTTCCTTGTCACACTCACTCACCCCTTTGAAAGACTTTTTGAGTCAGCTCAGTTTCTACCAGTTTCCTTTGAAAGGTATTTTTTGAGTAACAGCATAATTCTTTATCAAAATGTAGGCAATACGCTATTTCTGTTGTTGAACACTCTAATCAGCCTGCACTAAATTAATTTAAAAAATATTCAGTTTCTTTAGTAGGAGAGGGAGAGAGTGCATAAGAAAGCAGGAAATGATCTTTACACATCAGTCTCTCCCAGGGAATAATTGAATGCCAAGACTGCTGACCAGGCTGCAGCTATAATGAGCTTTTATTAACTTTTCCACCAGTGTTCCCATTCTTTGTCTACTAAGATCCCCTCCCTTCTTAGTATGGCAGCACTCCCAGGTGGATGACAGTGCAGTAAAGAGTGGTTTCTGCTCAGCTAATAAATCTGGAAATAAAATGTTTTCTCTGAAGCTTAGCAGCATTGTCTGGAAATATACCCTTTGTACACAGTATGTCCAAATGTCTGGGAACAACGTGGAACCTTGGTTCACATCACTCAAATTTTAAGTATATATTAAAGCCCAGGAAGGATCTGGGCTCACAGTTTTAGATCATGGTTAAAGGTGGTGTAACACTATTGGTGTTGGGTAACTGCATCTGTCTGAAAATATTACGGGACTAATGGCTTCATGAGTTCTTATGTCATTGTTACTCTGGTGCACTAGTATTGCTAAAGAGCTGTTTCAGATTTAAGTTTTCAGAAGCAGGAACATGAACCTTCCTGAACCCAGGCATCTGTGAGACAAAAACATTGTCTTCCTTCTGTTCCTGAATTTCCGTGGAAAGTAACTACACAGCTTTTTGTGGCGAGCATGGTTGAAGGCAAGAGATGAATTCTGCAGAGGGTTGGGGAAGAGCTGATTCATTCCTGAAAATGTAATGGAGCTTATTGAAGAGTTTTTCCAGTTTAGGATGTCTCATGTTTTGTACTGTGGATTGTAGAGAAAAATCTGTGCACAGAAATAGCCTAGATATTACCCTGAATGTTCTCCTTGGAATACCTTTAATCGGGGTGAATAAGAAGGTAGGATGAGCCACAAGGAGTGTGCAAGTTACGCAGTAGGAAGGGTATGAAGCAAAAAGAGGTGCCAGTATAAATGACTAAAGAAAACTCGAAGTTGGACCTCATAAGTGCATGTCTGCTAAGTCTTCCTGGGAAGATCTCACTCACATCTCTGGCACTTCCACAGCAGATAACCTAAGCTGACATTCACGTTGGCTGCATTACAGAAGTAATATTTTCACCAGGACAAACTGTTGTTGAACAGCAGCTCCATTGAATTACTCATGCTTTCCTTTAGCAGGCATGCATGTTTTCTTTTCCATAGTAGGCTTTTTCTTTTTTTTTTTCTCTCTTTTTTTTTTTTTTTTCCAGTGCATGCTAACATTCTCAGATCCCCTTCCACTTCTCAGACTTGTTAGGTTTGCTTCCACAGGTCATGTTTCATCCACTTACAGTACTTTGGCAGGAAGCAAACAATAGTTTTGACCAATTTTGTAAGGCAGTTTTGTAAGTGTGTAAAAGGTAACTGTGGAAAAAAGTTATTGCTCTTGCTATCTTTGCCTCCTAGATTTTAAATTTAGTGAGAAAATGAGGCCTTCATGGCTAATCATACGACTCTTGTAGGACCAGCCTCTGTCCATCCTGGCCTACAATAGACAAGAGCCTAGACATAAAGAAGGGGAAATGCAATACGTTTTCACAATGGGAACTTTACTTAGAACAGCATCTAAATGATTAAATTGCATAAGCAATCGTTAAGTTGCCCAGCTGCTTCTGGAAAAAAATGTTTAGTGAAAAGGGTGGGATGATTTACACCAACATTTATCCTCCCAAAAAACTGTCAGTCAACAATGTTTTTCTCTTTTCTCCTGAGAAACAGGATTTGTTGGACTTCCTGAGAAAGTGGTATTTAAAATATAAACAAATTAAAACAAAATACAATAGGTGTTTTTCTTCAAAGGAGCTATTCATTTGTGTTTAGCTTTTCATAAAAAAACAGGCGTTGCAAAAAGCCTAATTACAAACCTATGTTAAAAACATTCATGTGAAGGGCCATAAATCTGGTTACTTCATTCTGCTCTGTTTTTTGTGACACTTCCCCCTTTTCATCAGTGTCTTAGCATAGGAGTAGTCTAATTTTAGTGGGTCTATGTGCGTAGTAAGGTGATAATGTGCTAGGCACATGATAGGATTTGTTCTTATGTCAGTGCTGTCTTCTGCACACAAGCAATGGTGCAAGAATGCAGAATTACATCTCTGAAGCATGTTTCCCAGATGCAACCATTTGATAGTACAATAAAACAAATATAATACACTACACTGAAAATGGCTAACAAAAGTAACTGCACCTATGGACATTACTATGTTCTCTTCCACCCAAAAAACCCTCAGTTTATGATATAAAAGGTAATCAGAAGCCCTTGTTGTGGCAGTGAGAAAAATGCATCTTGGTGTATAGTTCTGGAAGAAGCAGGAACCTTGCTCCAGATAGTGAGGACCCTACCTCAGATGTTTTTCCTAGGATTCATAGAATCACAGAATCATAGAATGGTTTGGGCTGGAAAGGACCTTAAGATCATTTAGTTCCAACCCCCCTGCCACAAGCAGGGATGCCTCACACTAGACCATGTTGTCCAAGGTTCTGTCCAACCTGGCCTTGAACACTGCCAGGGCTGGAGCATTTACCAATTCTTTGGGCAACCTGTTCCAGTGCCTCACCACCCTCACAGTAAAGAACTTCTTCCTTATATCCAATCTGAACTTCCCCTGTTTCACTTTAAACCCACTGCCTGCTATCCTATTGCTGAAGTCCCTGATGAAGAGTCCCTCTCTAGCATCTTTATAGGCCCCCTTCAGATACTCGAAGGTTGCTCTGAGATCTCCACACAGTCTTCTCTTCTCCAGTCGGAACAGCCCCAACTTTCTGAGCCTGTCTTCATACAGGAGGTGCTCAAGCCCCCTTATGATCCTCATGGCCCTCCTCTGGACTTGCTCCAACAGCTCCATGTCCTTTTTATGTTGAGGACACCAGAACTGGACACAACACTCCAAGTGAGGTCTCACAAGAGCAGAGTAGAGGGGCAGGATCACCTCCTTTGACCTGCTGGTCACGTTTCTTTTGATGCAGCCCAGGATATGGTTGGCTTTCTTGGCTGCAAGTGCGCACTGAAGCTGGCTCATGTTCAGTTTCTCATCAACCAACACCCCCAAGTCCTTCTCTACAGGGTTGCTCTGAATCTCTTCTCCGCCCAACCTGTATTTGTGCCTGGGATTGCCCTAACCCAAGTGCAGGACGTTGCTCTTGGCCTGGTTAAACTTCACGAGGCTGGCATTAGCCCATCTCTCCAGCCTGTCAGGGTCCCTCTGGATGGCATCCCTTCCCTCCAGTGTATCAACCAAACCCTCTTACTGAAAAGGCTGTAGGTGTCTAAGCAGGGCTCATTAGCATTGTCACTGCTGGCTTCTCACTGGTCTCTATTTATGCTTCCTGGGTGAAGGGACTCTGTGCGTACATTTGTGTGGATGCTCAGTGCCAGCTGTGTGTGTGGGACCACAGGCTGCAGGTGTGTGCACCGGCATCCCAGCAGCTGGAGACTGCAGTGTCTGCTTGTTGTCTGTGTGCGTTTGTCAGTGTGTGCAACTGCTAGAAAACATCAAGCTAGACTAGTGGTAAATAGGATGAGGGGTCTGGAGTATATTGGAGTGGCCTTAATTTTGGACTGGGTACCACTGAGACCAGAAGGTCTGAGATTTGGCAACGGGAGCAGCCTGGGTCCAAGCCAACTACTGTAAAGACCAGGGGTCTGAGCTGGGTACTGGTAAGTTCCGTGGGTCTGGATCAGACCAGAGGTACCTGTTCGTGCTTGTATGTGTGTGATTGAAACAGCTGGGAGACAATAAGGTCTGGAGTTACTGGACAGATGTATGTCTAAGGGCAGTTACTAGAAGGATCCATATTTAATATTTACATATGAATGTATATATTTTTCACTAACAGGTTTACATCCTGATCAGCCAGAAAGAGAACAGGATGAGGATGATTGATAGTGCTATATTTGTGCTGTCTGTGTCTTTGTAAATGCTGTTTCTTCTGTCTGTGAGGTTGGCCATGTGTACCTGTATAGATGCATTGTGTGTATGTGGGCATGTCTGCTTGTTAGAACATATATCCACCTAGCTCTTGCTGGGCCTAGGGACATGGATCTGCAGCAGCCTCACCGCAGTTGGGATGCTAGCTTCAGCAACTCTGAATACCTATCAGCAATATGTATTAGAACACTGACCTTCAAATACCATCCTTGTTACTTTACATTTGGGAAAGCTGAGGCAGAAAAAAGAGACATAAACAAATTCACCCATCAGGCCAAAGGCAGATCATCTGTGGTTTTGACTCACTAGAAAAGAGTCACTACTCAATGGCAGTGAATAAAACATCATCTCCCAGCTGAGTATGCTGTAGGCGAAGAGGAATAGACAGGAACAAAATCCTCCCAGCTCAGCTAGCAAGGTGTCTGTGAGAGGGAAGGGATTGTAAATGTCTCACCTCAGCAGATAGAGATTAATATTTTGAGAAACATTCCTAGTGAAGATATTGCAAGATTTATACTATTCATCCAAATCAAATGGAAGAAACAAATAGAATCAGTACACTTCTCTGAGTGCCATATCTCAGGCTGGTATGCTATAATATACAAGGTACAGTATCTACAATAGCAACACGACTTATCATGTCTTGATCATTAACTGTCTTTCACACTGGATGGTTTTCCATTCTATCCTCTGCCTTGCTCCAAACCACATAGTAAAGAAAGCATTGGTAGCACTTATCATTAAAGTCTTTAAGACAGACCACAGTGCAATTAAACAATTGTGCTGCTTGAGGTGTGTAACAGCTTGGCATGTGTTTTTTCTTATACTTTACGATTGGATTGTGTCAAGAAACAGTGCCAAGAGGCAACATGTGAAGTCTGTAGATGGTGGCTAAATATATCTTACTGTGGCTGGTCTGCAGATCATGGTTCCTTGCTTCAAACACTGCAGAGCAAGCCAGAAACAATGCAATGGCACGATGCTTGGCTTGACTTCCTCCCGTGCTGACAAATCCTGAAAAGATGTACACCTTGTTTTCCTTAATTGGAAGAAAACTTGTCAGGACATAGGGCATTTTGAACTGGCACACAGGGGGCTGGTGGAGGAGACAGGAGATAAATCCTGAAGTGAATTTTTTTTACTAAGAAAGTACTGGAACTGTTTTGAGAATGCCCTGCTGAGCATCTCTGCATAGCTTTATTTTGTGTGAAAGCCACTTGGAAAATCTTCCTGACTCAGCTGGAGTATGAAAACAACTTGCCAAAACATCAGCTCAAGCTCAGCTAATTGCAGTACTAGTTATTAAGTTGTTATTGGCTTAAGTAGCTCTTGGAACCATGGAGGAGCAAAGCAAATATGTCAGGAAGCATAAGACAGGGGAAATGGATGCTCTCTTCCCTTCCTTTCACTGCAAAGTGACAGTATCATAACTCACAGCTTCAGAGCTCTGCATTTGTGCATTTGTGTGTGATGAGATTTAAACACACATGTATATGAATGCATACAAAATAAAAACACATACACTTGCACACACATATATGTTTATGCTGTTCATGTGCCTGCATAAGAACAAGATCCAGTGAACAGCCTGAAGTCTTCTGTGAAATTGCTTGCATTTTGATAGGAATTGTTATGACATGGTAATCCAATAACAACAAAATCAAGTTTGATTTTTTTCTGTCATCCAAGCCTGCCTTAATTTGACAGATACCACTGGAAACAGGTATTCTCCTTGAAGGGAAACATGATCCCTTCTATATTCTGTGTCAAAATCCTGTGACTTGAGGAAAGGGCACTAAGCTGACAGTAGCACAGGAATTTTCTACTGGACGTTTTTGAATAGTTAAATAGCACTAGGATTTTATTGCTCAAGATCTCATTCTGTATGTTAGTGATGACAAAAATGAGTCACAGTCATGTAGAGAAAATGAGAGAAAAAGTGGATAAGGCCCCTGGTTGGGAGAACTAATGTCCTTTTCTAACATTAGTTACCTGGGTCCTTGACAAGCATCCAAGTCCTTCCCCATGCCTGTTTTGGAACAAGTGATTTCCTCATGTCAGCCTAAGTGGGTTACTGCAGTTGCAACTGAAAATAGGTGTACCTCCCTGGTGCACTCACATAAATGGCTAAGGAATAATGCTGCTCTGTTAGAAGCAAACAGAAAATGAATAAAGATGATTTGTACCCTGATTAAATTTCTGTTGCTCAGTATGAAGACAGAAGTTCCTGTGCTTCAAAAAACCTCTACAGCTCTCTGGATGGTTAAATGGACTGAGAACATTTCAAGGCATCTGCAAAGTCAATTATGACCTTTCAAACCAATGGCTAACTTTCTTGAACAACGGAAGTATACAATTTCACATGAAATGGGAACAGAGTGGCATGCTGCTGTGTAGAACTGAATTATAACGTTGTTTCAGACTGGCAAACAGCTCTTGTTTAAGTGCAGAGCCCGGGGAACAGAAGTGGTTTTATCAGTTCATGAGTGCCTGTTACCTGTGGTACTGCAGTATTTGACCTATTAGTGCTGAGAATAGGTCATAAGGCACTCTATGATAGAATGCCTGTTCAGACTGAAAATGTAAAGATTTGGGTAAGTGATGCATTCATTTTAACAGTATGTATATCAGTAAAGCCTCCAATAACTTCACACTTACATTATAAAGAAACATAATTTTACAATTTGAAAATGTTGCATAAAAAATGTATTTCAGTGTCCAGAATTTGTTTGGACATAAATACTGTTATTTTTCTTTCTTCCTCCTAAAAAATCCCTAAAATTCTTTTACTGCTTTGGTGTGGGCTTTGTTTACTATTTTGTCTCATTTTAAATAATTTATTCTGGCATAATATATGGTCATATAAATACACATGAAAACACACACTTAACAATGAATTTACTTAGAAACTGTATTTTTTGTACTGCAGCTAATATGAACTACTTTGATATCACTTAAATGTGTTTTTCTCCAAGTTTATTATAAACTGCAACTTTACATCATTCTTGAAGCATTTGGGAGAAGGTCCATCATGATTAAATTAGGATCATTAAAGAATGCTTCTAAGGGTATAGGGTGAATTATAAAGAATATCGAACAAGATATGCAAGTAACAAAATGAATGAACCCTGTTTTTCAGTGAATTTGAGTCCTACTTCAACTTCCATAATGACACCACCATAACATCAGTTACTACCCTTAAACCTATTTATACCTCAAATTCCTTTTGTATTTCCAGTATCATTTGGGCATGTAATCACCTATACCTCTACTGACTGGGTGGAAGGAGCAGATAGGGGCACTGGTCTGGATTAACATATGTGCTAGTCTGCTGGGACAGCTATGGCCTCTCTGAATAGGCAGCTGAATTACCAAAGAGTCCCCTGGAAAAGGCACTAAACTTGTGCTCTCTTCACCTCAGATTTTATGTGTATTTGTAAATAACAGATATTTCTTCTCTAGTTCCATTTTTAGGCCCAAACATATCTGGTGTTTTTAAACACCTATTACTTACTGGCAATTTAAAAAAACTGCTGTTTAGGGGGAAACTATAATCCTTTCTTTACCTTTCCACTAAAAGAGAAGAAATTAAAATGACCAGGAGTATCAATCAGAAGCTGTTGGAATGATCAGAAAGCAGGTTAAAGATATATAAGCATACAGAGGAGAAAAGGAAAGGCCATGTCTGTGTGAAAAAGGGAATTGTTTCAGAACAAATTTGTTAAGGTTTGCCCTACAGCTCTTGGCAGTTCTTCTAGGGCTTTCTTTGGTGTGTGTTTGAGATGAGTGCAAGCATATAGGGAGTAAAATGGTAAGAAGGGTACAAATTCTCTACATATAACTGCCTTAGGAAGTACTTTTGGATTCCTGTGCTGCCAAGAAAAATGTCAGAGTACTTTTGGTTTGAGGCTGGACTGGATCTTTGGATTTGGCTCTAAAACAGAGAATTTGTAAGAAGGAAGCAGTGGTGGTTGTGCTACAGCTGGCTCATCCACAACTGCAGGTCAGTGCACAAAGATGCTAATGGCTTGCTTATTAGGGGGTCTTGGTATGTAAACATCCAGGGCAAAATTTTCCACAAAAGGAGCAAAAATTGCTATATGATAATTCTGCCCAGAACAATACTGGTGTAATGAAACCTCTAAAGCACTCCCATCCCACTGAGTCTTTCCTTATACACCATACTGTCTCTAATAATAACTTTGAATGGGAGGTTTCACAGCTGAATGGCTCAAATTGCAGTAGGAAAGGGGTCACTGAGTCTGAACTACACCTAACAGAGTAAAACTGCTTAACAGAGGCCTTTAGAAAGTTGTTTCGTATATGCAACTGGATCCTTTTTCATTGCCAGTCTTCTATCACCTGCTCAAAGAAACAGGACTCATTCACGCTTTGAAAATGAAGACTATCAAAATGCTGCATATCAGCACATCTACAAGTGTTGCAGCTCTGTTGCTCCATAATGAAGATATTATTTCAGTAAGAATGCTGAAAACAATACAAAAGACGAGGGAATTCTTTGCTCAGTGACACGATTATATAAAGTTTGCCATATAAGGGTACTGAAATATTGAAAATATAACTTCCTTTGAAGCTTGATAGTCATTGCACAATGAGACCACATTTTAACAACATATTTGAATTAGTAATAATCTGTTGAAAACATTTAGGGAACTGGTAGATTGTGATTACAATAGTTCAGGAGTCTTTTTCTTTAACAATCAGACAGTCTTGCTACACAGAAGGGAATATGATCCTACATTGAAAGCATTGAATAAGAAGGGAATGTTTTCATTAAAGAAACTCTGAAAATTGATTTATGGCCCACCAGTTGCATCTTGTACTGGAAAAAAGGAAACCTCATAAATAAGACTGCTTAGAGTGAGTTCAGCATGCTTTCCATAGAGCCATCTAAAAATTTTTCCTTTAAAATAAATAAATGGTGAACAATAAAATAAGTCTAGTCCTCTCTGCTACTCTGTGTTTTAGCTGCTTTGTGACTGTATTCTTCTAAGTTTCTGAGAGAACTTTCTAAAGAGACAAACTTCCAATGAAAAAACTGCTCCTAAAAGTGATGTATCAGAAACACCTGGAAGTATGAGGATTCTTTGTATCTCAGTAATGCCTGAAGATCTACTCATGGTTGAAATCCTGGTTTACAGTGTACTGCTTAAACACAAAGTACATTTCCCACAACATACTTAAAAAAAAAAAAAAAAATAAGACAACAAAAAAAAAAAAAAAAAAAAAAAAAAAAAAGAAAAAAAAAAGAAGGGAAGAGGAAAAAGGAAAGGAGAAAGAAAAAAGGAGAAAGGAGAAAGAAGAGGATCTTATTGGTTGTATTAGGTTTGTCTCCACTGCAGAAAATATCTGTCTGGAGGAAGAAAGCAGCTATTGTGTGTAAAAGTCAACTTCAACATTGCTGGTCTTTGGGTGGGTGCTGCTAGGGTCTTGCATTTGTATTAATCAGTCATCTTACAAGAAAAAAAAAATGTTTAAAACTGTTCTCTAAATGGCACAGTGATTGGAAAAAGAAAGCAAAGTGGAAAAAACAATTTATGATACCCTTATTGTAATATATGATAGACATGAAAGAAGTCCATCATGTCCAAAGATGACCTATGGCATGCTAATTAATTATGTGTATTTGAAAAAAGATTTTTCTCATGAGTAGTTTTTTTTGTGTAGTTACATAGTGAAATAGTTTGCATTTCCCCTTTCCGTATTAAGTTTTCCTTCTGAATACTTTATCTTCCTAGCCTGTATAAATGGACACCTTGTCAGAAGTTGATAATATGAACAGTAAAAAACTGGGAGAGTTGTATACATTTATAAATCTGTTTCTTACACAGAAACAAGTTAATTAAGAAGATCCATAAGCTGTGTTTTGGCTGTCTGAGGTAGTAAATTGAGATATAAACTCAAGCTTTTGCTCCACATGCTCACTGTATTTGAAGAGATCAGAGACAGATCCAATGTCCTCTGCTGTTTCTGGTCTGTATAATGGACTGAACAAATACCTCAAGTCCAGACATTCCTGGCTTGAGTGGGAATGAAAAAATTAGTCTTATCAGGGAATGAGCTGGATAATTTTTTATGCAGCATTCCAGAAAACACAATTTATGGCACATGTCCAGTTCCTATTTACTAACCAAAGAACTAGCTGCAGCTGTTTATTATGACTGGTTGTGCCAGTTTGATAGTGTGTAATCATATTTACATAAAGATAAAAAGGAAGGTGTTATAGAACAGCATTTAGCCATGCTTTTACCATGAATTAAAGGTAATTTCAGAGTAATTAGGTATAATTTGTTAAAGAATTCTTCCCAGCAAATGATGACTCTGATTTCATAATTACCGGACAATGCTTACTATGGCTTTCAAAGCAGAATAAAACATACCTGAGGGGATAGTGTCCCACACTCCACAGATCTAGTATTGTTATGAAAGGCAGGTGTTTTGTGAGATTTCAGCTACACACTTTCACACCTGCAATGTATTAACCATAACAGTAATGTTAATGAAGACCAGGTGCTTCTTCCACCCTCCAGATGAGGAACTGGCATTAAGTGTTACTGTATGCTAGCTGGGAGTCTCCCATTTGTCTTTCCAGATGGGCTCTGCTGCCTGCCAGAAGGTATCCTCTCTAACTTCTAGAGTGAGAAGCAGCTCAGGTCTGGAAGAAAGTCCATTGGAGCAATCAGGTAAGCTCAGACAGAGAAAATTGTAATATCCAAGCTCATTACAAACAACTGTGTTGTCTATGCATGGAGCAAGCAAGCAACATGTAGAAAAAGCCACACTTCATTAAGGGTATTAATCCATATCTATTCTTTTGATACCAGGATCTATGGCAGGGACATGATTGCCCAAAAAATAGCAGTAAGATATCTATAGAATCTGCAAGATAAATATAGAAAAGTTGCCATATTACTGACAGCTGCCAGATACAGTCCAACTGAAGGGTCCTTATTCCTTTAAAACTTAGAAGTTTGCTATTTAATCCTGAAATGAGTAATGGCTGCCTTGAGCAAGATTTATTTTTAATAAACCACAAGGTTTTTGCTGTGATTATGCCTGTGTAGTTTTAATATTCTCTTATAGAACATGATTTTTTTTTTTTTTTTAAGAAAATAATTTCTTTTTCCTTCTTTTCATTTCCATGTGTTAGGTTTCAGGTTGTCCACTCCCTGTAATTTATAACAGTTAAGGAAAAGTTAATAATGGTTCTGAGAGGGGAGAAAAAAGCAGCTTATTGAAAGGGAAAATAAAAGAGAAAAGGTCTACATTCTCAGCAGGAGCTTGGTTAATTATCTGACTCCTTCCCAGCCACTTCTGGCACATGACATTGCCTCAGCAAAACAATTAGCCTTTCTGCACTGCATGAAAAAAAACAGGGATGGCCAAATACCAGAATGTGTGACATGGTGCTTAACTCTAAGGGCCTAGTTAAATTAGAGCAGATCTGAAATACTGCAGAGATAGGGCTGCTTGTTCCTTTTTTTGAACTGGAAATACAGAGTGGGAGGAGAAAGGAAAGTTGCACATAAGGTAGTTTTGAAAGGCTAAGCTGTGGTGTAGTGTATGTAGTGAATGCTATTGTATTGTCCAATTAATGAACCCTCTTGTACTGAACTTAGATGTAGCAAAGAAGTAGAATCATACAATGTGCTTGCTTTCATTGCTCATTTGCTACTGGCTTAATTCTGTGTTTGGGTTACCTATGGAGTCTTTGACCAAAAATTGCTTGAACTGTAATACATTTAAACCGTTTTAAACCACCACATCTATCTATGTACATAATCCAACCATTGTGGATCTACTTGTTTTCTGGAAGGTGGTCAAGCAGCTAGTTCTGAAAACCATTTCCAACCACATTTAGGATGAGAAAATCATTGTAATGGATATTGCCTGTGTGACTTCAGTAAGGCCTCTGACACTGTCTCCCGTAAGATCCTTGTTGATATGAAGACTGGATGAGGATGCAGTGAGGTGGATTAAAAGCTAGTTAAATGGCCAGGCTCAGAGAGTGGTGATCAGTGAAGCAAAGTATTTGGAGGCCAGGGCCACGAAGACAATGAAGGGACTGCAGCATATCTCCTGTGAAGAAAGGCTGAGAACTGCAACTATTCAGCCTGGAGAAGAGAAGGCTCAACAGGGATCTTGTTGATGTATATAAATACCTGAAGGGAGAATACGAAGGGGGTCTTTCCAGTGGTGCACCATGAGAGGACTAGAGGCAATGGGCACAAACTGCAACACAGGAGATTCTCTCTAAACTTCAGGAAATACATTTTCACTGTAAGGGTTACTGAGCACAGGTTGCCCAGAGAGGTTTTGGACTCTCCATTCTTGGAGATATTAGAAAGGCATCTGAACATGGTCTTAGACAACCTGCTTTAGGTGGTCCTGCTTAAGCAGGGGCGTTGGAGCAGATGACCTCCAGAGATCTCTTCCTACCTCAACCATTTTGTAATTATGTGATTCCATGATAACATGATCTTTACCTGATCCCTCTTCCCTTCACTGACCTTAACACCTCATACAGCAGCCACTGAATTTGTAGCTGCAGAAAAAACAAGTGAATGCAAGTCTAAATACTGTTTATATAAATGACTTTTGGAACAGCAGTTGCACTGAGTGTGTGGAATATCTCTGTAGGAGCTTAAGACTACTCAAGTTGTATGTCTTTTCCTTCAGTGGCCTCTGGATCTGCATAGCCTTTGTAACTCTTTAAACTCCAGCTCACATTACAGCCACCATATGTTCTAGGAAAAGAAAATACTCTCATTGAAATTACTAGAAGTATTACTACTAATGTTTTTGTTTGTGCAGCAAGACTTTTACATATCAATATTAAAAAATTCTGCTGTGCTATAGATTGTTAATGGTTTTACTTGAAGTTATAGTGCAAATCCTGTCTTTTATAAGAAAGCATTATCTTCCCCACTCTCTGAGAAGAATCTATGTTTTTAGAAGAGATTCAAGAATACATATTTATCATAATTTTGAAGTCTAATCCATTAAGAATATTCTCACAAATTTGCATTTTGGTGAATGTGCCACTGACGGCAACCTGGCAAAACATGGAAGATTAGAAGTTTGTATGTGTTCAAATGAATTGCCCACACTAAGATGATTATACGTGAGATGAAACAAACTCAACAATCACACTGGGTGCTATCAGTAGGGTTTTATTCTGCTGTATATAGTAATGTGCTGGAGTGTGATTGTACATCTGCAAATGAAAAAGCAATCATGAAGAGCTGCTCAATTAATCTTTTTCTTAGATTTCAGGTAACTTTATTGTAGCAACCTGAAATGGTGTGTTTTTTCTGTGTATGTGATTGGACACAATTATGAAGTATGAAAACATTTTAGTAATCAGAAAATTGAGACACAGAAATCTCAAAGATTTTAAAGATTTTTAGATATTAAGGTGTTGAAACTAATGGGATATTTTTGAAATCTTTCTCCTTGTCCTAATGTCTTTTTGGCACTTGAGAACTGTTCCATAGATACCTACCCAGAAGACTCCCTGACAAAGCACCCCCTGAACTGGGAAGAAGTAATGAGAACACCTCACTCAGTCCCTGCTTTAGTCCTGGTCCACCTTGTCCATTCTGTTTGAACTTGACTCAACAAAGTTGTTTCACAAATCTTTACGGTGTCTTTATATCTTAGTGATAATAATTACGATTGTGGAACAAACCAATGAACCACCTAGGCCAACTTTCTGTGTATAACAATTTCTAAGTGTCTCGGTGGATGCTTAATTACTTTGTGTCATTTTAAAGGCACAAAACCATGGAAGAGTTTGACTGTGGGAGAAGTCTTTTCCTAATGCCAGCTTTGTTTCCTGAGACATGAGGTCTGTTCATCTGGGATACAGATGTCAACTGAATGAGAGTACCCTGCCTCCCCTTCATCGTTTCGGGATGACATTTTGTGGCACCTGGAACAACTGCTTTAGTCTCTGGCTCATGATGACTAGGTGTGTATGACAGTGATACCCCTGTGCCTGGGTCTCTGCCATGGAGAGACACAGTCTGTACTACTATATCTTCCTCTCCCAGCCAAAACTTAACTCCCCAGCTCTTAAATCAACAGCATAAAACACCATTACAAATATTTATACTACACCTGATAGCTTCTTTCATATGAACACCCGATTAGGCCCTGAGGTATGCTGCACCTGGATCTCTAAGTGTTCTTAAACAAATGCTGCAGCTGTTAAGAATAAATTCCACTTGTTCTGGTCATCATATCCTGAAACTCTCTTCCTTCAGTCTTTCCTGTTCTTTTTTTTTAACTGCCTGTAATCTGTTTGGATAAAAGGATAGATGTGGAGACTTTACTATCTTCCTTCAGGGTATTTCGATTGGCAAAGTGAAGAAATGGCATTATATGTCTATATGTCTGAGTTTTTACATCCCCTGACTAACAGTGAGAGCGTTGAAGTTTGCAATTTTTCTCACACTCAGAAATTAAGAGATCTTTCTTATGATGGACAGACTGAAAATTATCTTTTACCCTGGCTGTTTTCCTTCATATCCTACTGTATTCTCTACATATGTTCTGTATATTTTGTCCCCTGTGTCTTACTGCAAGTTTGGTAACTGACATCAGCCTTTACATATGTAGTTAGTATTCCTAGTCCTCACATTCTGTTCTCTGATGCACGTAGTTTTCCTTCTCTTATTAGTAACACTGTTTTGCATTATTGGTTGAGTACCCATGTCCAGCTGAAAGTTAATGAATAATGCTTGCATTTAGAATGATATTTCAAAATATCATTTTGACTCCTGCTGCAGTATCCACATCTCTCTTTTGAAAAATTTACCTAAACTAGTGGCGCTTTCATTCTTTTTGTTCATTTTGCTGGTGCTTGCAAAATGATGTAAGGTTTTACATTTGTTCTCATGTGCTGGTTATGACATTGACTTCTGTTGTTTGCAATAGCATGTGAAGCATAGAATACTACCTGTTTAGTATTTTTCTCTATGATGTGGAGCTCCTAAACCTTTTCCCTCTTGTAATATTTTGTGTTTATTAAAAAGCATTCAGCGCCAGAACACTGTTGGCTTCCATAAGCATTGGCCTCAGACTGATGATCGCTTCTATTGGTTTACGCTAGTTATTCCAGTAGTTACTTCAGATCTGATCCCTCCAAACTGCACTATTTAACCCTCCAGCTTCATCTACTGCTGCCAAATATTTATTTCTCATTATATCCTCTGTTTGTCAGTATCCCACTCATAAGCATCATATAACACTTCTGATAAACCAATATATTAGAGTTTCCATAGTCTTGTTTAGCGAAGTCAAATGAAACTTTAGGCAGAACTGAAAGAAAACCTAGAGAACTTAGCTCTGAATAGATATTATCATCTTCCAACTATTCTTCCTTTGTTTTCACTTTTGTTTGCAAATATAGATGAAAGTCCTATTTATATATGCCTAAACATAGTAGATACTAAAGTAGATACTTTCTTGGTTCGTTTGATCCTTTGTAGTGTTAAGTAATCATTCCTTGCTTAAGATACTTGCAGGAGTTGTACTTTATTCTGTGAAGATAACACAGACTTCAGCTGTGTGTTAATAATAAAAAGTTCTTTGCAATAGTTTAACCATGCTTTCTCTGAGACGCTTAACTATTCAGGTACAATTCCAGTCTGTAAGAGAAAATGCCAGCTTGCGGTCTGCAAAATTATTGCAGGAGGAGCTGGTGAATAAGATCATAATCTTTGGTATGTTACAGGAACCAAGTTAAACAGAGGTTTGAGATCAATATGCTGAGATCATCTCCCAGTGTGAGAACAGAAGACTTTAAAAATAAAAAAAATTAGATTTTATAAAAATAAACAGTAGGACATTTAACTTTTGAAAAAGAAACATAAAATGTCAGAGGGAGACAGAATAAGTTTCTTTTTAAAAATATTGTTTATACACAGCTTTCCCGCTTCCTGCTGTGGCCTAGCAGGTAGGTCCTATGCTTGTTTTGAATTGGTTTCTGAAACTTTCAGAGTTTTGGCGACACTGCAGCCTCCTCCAGTCACTGAGACATTCTTTCTGTCACATCTGGCTTATGTGGCTGCTCAGTCAGCCTTTCCCAGGGCACGCTCCCTTCCCCTGCAGTCCCCAGCACTCTTTTCCCTCCCTCTTCCTGGGAGGGCTCACCCAAATGCTTCTCCTGAAAGGAACATAGTTCAAACCAAGAACTAAAACCTAACCTACTGTCCACCATGGAACCACTGCCTGTGATTGAGAGAAAAGTGACACTGTTCACAGGCACAGTAAATTGCAGCAGTGTTTCATTATGAAATGCTCATCCAGAAAATCTGCATCCTGGAATCTGCTCTTCTCCCCAGACTGTTTTTCTATTTCCTTTTTTTTTTTTTTTTTTCTTTTAAGTGAACGGTTCCTGAAATGTGGATTACTCAGTGCAAATTCAGTTTGGCCTTCAGTCCACATGCTGAAATAAAAGTGTTATCTTTCCAAGTACACAATTGTTTTTAATTACCTCAGCAATGAAGCTGAACAAATAGCTGTCAGGTCACACTGTCCATCATAGCTCATAGGTTTTATGAGCTATGTTGCACACCACAACGATATGCACAACTATGTTTCATGGAGCAGCACACAATCTCTCAGTCAGATACTACTTTTACTCAAGATGATCCCAACTGCATGTCTTGCAAGTGCTGCTGTATAACTTCAGTATCTACCGTCTACATTGCTCCCATTACCATTGCTTTGTCCTGACACTCATTACACCTTCCATACATGTGCTGTGTCCTGGGTGACTTAACACTGTCCATTGAAATTGTAGTCAAAATATTGAAGAACTACAGTGGAAAAAGCCTCCTATCCCTTCTACCTGGGTTTGTCCTGAAGATAAGTCAGATGCAGGTCTCATGCTTTCTTCCCAGCTTTGAGACAGGCCTTTCATCAGGTTATGTCTCCAAGATCCTTGAAGTTCCCTTTTTCCACTCAAATACTTACTTTCACCACTTGTATGGGAACATGCTGTTCCTTGGGTCCCTACAGCATAATTGGTATTTGAGTTGTTCATAGAAGCATATAATTCTCATGAGGAGTGTTTGACAGCTAAAAGAGAGAAGTGTTGCCAGCAGTTGTTACCTTCCTATCCATATTTCCATTAGAAAATTGGTTTTCAAAGTGTATCTCTGATTTTCATGTAAGAATTGCTTATAGTGAAATTACTGCTTAATTTCAAATGTCCTGCCAAATAGAGGTGGGGGCTTTTTACTTTCTTGAGGGGGGGAATGGAAAAGGCAGCAAAACAAAATTGAAGGAGATTTCATTTCCTGCTAGCTCTCACAACGTGCCTGAGTTTTAATTAGTAGTATGGTGATGTTGTCCAGAGGGTCTGCAGTGGGGATCAAGCCATACTGCTAGGCAACATGTATGCACGCAGTGTATTGGTTGGGCCACTGGCAATCTTTACATTCTTTGCTGGCCATAGGTCTTTCGGTAATATAATTCAGCAATCAGGCTGCTTCTCCCTTCTAATTTAGCTGTTCTGGTTCCTACACAAAGATTTTGGGACCTTGCTGGGGTGCACACCCAAAGTCAAGGAGGCGAGTGATGTTCCATCAGCCCTGATCCCAGAGCAGTGACAAAAATAAAAATGGCATATGAATGTGATGAGGGAGAAGGATGGGAAACAGGCAGGGGGAAGAAATGCATTGAATTAATTTGCCTTTGGGAGTTTTGCCCACTGTTTATAGAGACAGTAAGGCAGTTAAAAGAATCCTGCAAGGATCAGCTAGACAGGGAAGCCCAGGGGAGTGTGAGTACATGGGAGCACAAAAACCAGTCTGAAACAATCTTCCAAATCAGTAAATGCAGAGGGCAGCAGGATGCTGACCTTTTACTGTAACCAATGCAGCTGCAAGTTGTAACTTCATGCTATTAATTACAACTGAGCATGCTTATGTAGTGTTGCTGGTGTGTTTCTTCTGTTGGCATTAAAATTTCCTCTTTTCCTCTCCCTCCTGCTACACTCCAGTCCCCACCTCCTAAAACAGGGTTAAGTTTCAAACTGCATTCTGAGGAAAAAAAATAAATAAATAAAAACAGAAGAAAAAGAATAATAAGGAAGGGCCCTGGAAGGGAAAAAGTAGTTTGTACATCTTGTGGCTTTTAGGGCCTCCGAAGGAATTCCCAGTGCTAGCCACCTCCAACTGCAAATGCTTTATCTATGAATGCAAACTATATCATATTAGCTCTAAAGTTATGTCTTTGCAGAAAGGATTAAATCACTATTCAGGACAGTTCCTGCTTGAGTAAATGGTAAATTTGTACCTCAGACAAGGAACAAACCAAATGATTTTGACAGAATCAGAGACAACCTGTAGTTTTAACACTTTTAATAAAATCTAAAGTTCAGTTTGAGGTTTGGGTTAGGGATGTACATAAAGCATACCCCTTGCTATAAATAACCCTCCATTTTAGAGATGTTTGACATAGGTTTGGATCTGACTTTGGGGTTTGGACTCATTTCGGGTTTGGATTTTGTCATGTCAGGTTTGGGTTTTTGTCATGTCAAATGTGTTGATTTTCTGGAAAAGCAGGGAACGTTCCTTCTGTAAGCAGACAAATTCAATAGCACTTTTAAGTACACAAATTAGCAGCAGATATAATTTTTCTTCTCTGACTTATTTTCAGAATCACTAACACTCCTGTAAATCTGAGGAGAGGAGGAAAACAAAGTCTAATTGTATTAATGCAAGAACTTTAGAATAAATAATATTTACACAGCAACAGAACTGTTAAATATTGGCGAGCACTAATTGTTTTAGAGGGCCAAGATGTATGCCAGTCTGTTTTACATCCTACTAAGAGGTAAAGAAATTCTGATTTTAATGAATAGAAAGACTTCCTATCTTTCAACAGAATTTTGCAGGAAATAACAGGATGAAAATTTGCATAAATGCAGACATAAACCATGGGGAACATAAGTCTCATTACTTTAATATTCAGGTACAAGAAAACTTCAAGACAGGTAGATCTTTTCCATGCCGTATTTCCACTTTGGAACCCATTAGGTGTGAAAACTACCTCTTACTCTTTCTTGTACTCACTCTGAGTTAAAGCATCAAGTATTCTTTGTTTTGTACCTTAGAGTTAGAAAATAAATGTGAATTTGACTGTGAGCTCAATCTGAGACATCGAAAGTCTGAGCCTTTTCAAGTGCCTGGTTGGTTAGTTGGTCTTGCAGACTTTAAGCACATTTTTATAATCTTTGTCAAACTATCCCAAGCTGGAAACTCTACAGGACACTCCACAGGACACTCCACTCTCTCAAATACTTTTACGCTAGAAGATAAACACTTTATTGAGGCACTTCAATGATATGATGCTGATGCATTTGTTTGTAAGTACAAAGAATTTTTCACACAGGTACAATGTTTTTCACTGTGGGAAAAGAAGCCCTTGAGTTAAAATCCACCATATAGTTTTGGTATCTTTTTTGTTTTGTTTTGTTTTCTACACACATTTTGCCCCTGTAAGAGTCATTAATAAGAAAAATGGCAAAAATAACATGCATTTTCTTTGGTCTTTCTCTGTGTGAAGCCACCTGGAGAATTGTTTACACAAAAAGAAATCAATTAAATAGAACAGCCCTTTAAAACTTTTACTTCCACTCTGTTGGGGTTTGGGGTTTGGGTTTGTTAGTTCAGTTTTGCTTTTGTTTGTTTGTTGTTTTTTTCTAACACAGACAAATCACTTTATTATTGTGCATAAAATGTCTGTATATGGAGCAAATGAAAAAAGAAAAAATTAGTAGATAGGTCTGCTGGGAAACCTGAGTGGTTGAAGGGGCTGAAAAAACACCAGTCTGCTGGGAGTAGCTTTCAAGCTGGCTCACCTTCTAGAAGCGTCTCAAAGCTGTACAGGCAAGATACGCATATTCCCCCTTTTTAGTCCCTTTCCTGCTTGGCTGACTTAATATGGAGGATTTGTGGAGGGATGTTTTTAATGGCAGGATTTCATATGGTAAGAGTGTCATGCAGGAAACAAAATTTGGCATGTTGGCATCTGCTAAAGGCATTCAGCCCATCTTGATGTATGAAAACCTGACATGACCACAGCGATGCTGTCTCTTATGATTTTATCTTAGAGACTTAAACTGGTCTGTTGTAAATGTTTCTAGGGATACAAATCTCTTTTCCATGCTGTAAACCAAAGCAGAAAGTGACAACTGACAGTGATGTAAGTGTGAATTTTAGGTAGATCAAAGTCCCTCCTGACCACCTCAAACAGTTTCTTGTACTGAACATTCCAAAAATCAAAAAAGTCTGTATCCCAAACCAAACTCTGAAACTTTCTGCCTGTGTTTGAAATACTGAATCCAAATATCTACTGAAAATACTTGTTTACAAAATGTTACACCTGCTCTTTGCATTTCATCACCCAGTTCATACCTACTGTGTAGATGTAATCAACTTATTAATTCATTGTGAATATTGTCCTGTGGAAGAGTTTTCATTCCTGCCTACTTTATATGCTAATGTTGTTTTGGTGTAATTTCGGTTTTAACTAATTTTCACTTTTTGGGTGTCAAGTATGTATCAACACCGTACCTGCGTAGGCAGCTACATGTTCATCCGTCATTCTTGGAAATAGATTGCAGATATACATATTTCTGATCAGAAAGAAATTCTTTCTTGCCAGTTCAGACATGCAAATCTGTGTAACTTCTTTCCAAATTGATTCTATTTACCTAAATTTTTATTTCCAATTACTGCTGTTCTCTAGGAGGATTGTGCACTGCAGAAAATGCTATCTTTTGTCTGCACTGTTACATAGCATTCTTCAAATTCCAAAAACGCCTTTTGACATACTGTGAGATTATAGCAAACAGTGAGCTTTAAATCTTCTTTTGATGTTCATGTTGCTGTGTTCTTTCTAGAAGGCAGGGTATCATCAGCTTGTGTTCCATACCAAACAGTCCTTAAGAAACTCCCAAAACCTGTTTTATTTTTCTCCATTTTTTTATGAGTAGAATTGGGAAATCTGAAGTTATTTGAACTTTTTTCTGTGTTTATCTGTTTGCTGGCATCTTGGAGGCTTTTTCTTCATAACTATGTGGTTACAATGCTAGTAAAGCATGGAAAACAGTAGAGTTTCTGTACAGGTTTATAAATGCACTGATGAATTCCATCTTGTCAACAAGTTGTTGTAATGAGGGATGATAAAGAGGGATGAGCTTATGTAGTTCCTCTATTGCCCCCGAATACGAAGAAATATAATATGGACATACGAATGTTGAACAGGGAACTGGATTACTTTAAAATTGGAAAACTGCAAAGAAGAAAGGAAGGATTTAATGTAGGTTCCAACGTGTATGCCAAAATGAGATTTCACTTTCATTTTTCTATGCTGCATCTTATAAATTATTTACCTATTTTGCTTAGAAAAGTTTTGACTGGATTATGAATAGTTTACTTCTGAAATATGTATGTGTGTGTGTGTTTTTACAGGAGGTTGTTTGCAAAATATGTAGCTAAGGCTCATTTTGTAGCCAGAAAAGTATTACTTAATGCTTGTTGCTCTTAATTCAGTTGGCTAAGTCAATCAGCTTTTAAACAGATGAAGCCAAATTTGATCCATTTCCAAAGAGGTGCCTTAAATACTGAAGGAGACAAAAATCTGCCTTCTTTATATGCTGACAAAACTGTAAAACTATAATGCAAATAAGGTCAGTTGATTAGATTTTTTTTTTGCAACATTTCTACACCTGAAACTGGAAAAAAAATTCTTGTTCAATATCAGAACCTTTTCTTGTGACAGAAATTATTGAAATATGTTTAGATTTCCCACTAAATTTAGCTTTTATACAACATTATACCACTGCTGTATTAGGGTTGGCTACAATGGAAGACAGATGTTTGATATTTTTTGCTTTCCATTGCATTTGAAATGATCAATTAACTTTGTTCTGATTTGGAAGATAAGCAAATTTGAGTGCAATGAAACTGCTTTTGTTAATTCCCCTAATAACACAGATCTTGAACTAGGCCAGCTGGCATGCTCTCACCTTGAAAGGTGTCGGCACATCTCTTGGTATACTTGGATAGTCTACTTGTACAAATAAGCACTTGGATCTATCACACACTTGTATCAAGCTCTGCCTCATCTTGTGGTCTGACAGCTGTAATATTCTCCCCATCATGTCTCTCCACTCTGGTTTGCTGAAATGCCTTAAGGATATTGAACTAGAGTGAGCCAGGTGCATCCATTGACTTATACTTGGTTTTAGAAAGTGGATATCAATGGGTGGTTTTTGTAACTGCTGATTTTTGCAATACGCTGCAGGCTAACTGGACAGAAACGACAAACGATTTTATGATAGTTCATGGTGGGGGTCTGCAAACATTCATGGCAATATCGTCACACTTTAAAGTGACTCTGTTTCCTAGTAAACAAAAGGTTTTTTCAGAGTGCCTCATCTATTTTGTGCTTCTTGAAAGGTGGAAATACACAGGCTGAATATGCTATACTTGAACAGTAATGTACCTGTTAAATTCAAAGGCTTTACTGCAGCACCATTTCAGGTGTTTCAGTGGTAACCAATGGATTGATTTATAGTATCAATGTGCCATAAATAAGGTGCATTAGTAGTCACAGGACTTTTCTTTGGTGTTCAGTAGACCCATTACGTTAAATTCACCTTTGATTTGAGTGATCATAGAATCAACTAGGTTGGAAAAAACCTGTAAGATCATTGAGTCCAACCATTACCCCAGGACTGCCAAGACCACCAGAAAGTGAAGCAAGATTTTAAATTCATTCAGAAGAAAACATGTCTCTTAGTTTCTATGGTTTACCATGGAGACATAATATGAGCCTTCTAGAACTCATTTTATGCCGAATGGAGGAAATAACAAAGATCGCAGCAATGTACTAATAGCAATAAAGATTGAAGCAATGAGGATTGAAGGAACTGGAGATGAAGGAACTTCATCAACAAGAGGAAGTAGAAGTTTGTGCACCTGGGGAGGAACAACCCCATGCACCACCCAGTCCTGGGGTCTCCTCACCTGGAAAGCAGCTTGGCAGAAAAGGACCAGGGGGCTCTGATGAACACCAAGTTGAACATGAGCCAGCAGTGTGCCCTTGCAGCAAATGAGGCAAATGGGATCCTGTGCTGTTCAGACAAAGTATTGCCAGCAGGTCAAAGGAGGTGATCCTTTCCCTTGCCTCAGCACTCCTGAGGGCACACCTGGAGTCCTGTCTCCATTTCTGGCCTCCACAATAACAGAGAGATAGAGAGACATGGACATACTACAGAGAGTCCAGCAAAGGGCCACAAAGGTGACGAAAGAACTGCAGCATGTCTTATGAGGAAAGGCTGATATTGCATGATAATGTTTAGGAAAGCTGATCGTTTAATCCTGTTAAGTGTTGGAGGGCTGAGGCTCCTCATTACTGCAGTTTGGCTGAAGACAAGCTGTTCTGACCTTTTTTATCCCAATGGTTGCACTCTCAATCTTTTCACATGTGTTGTAATGCATATTGTACAAGAAATAATTTTGGTAATTCATACAAAGCCAATGTTCCTTTGAGCAGAGGGGCATCTTTAGGCAAGCTTGCTTTACTAGGTTCCAGGGTAGCTTGGTATTAGATGATTTGTAGCCCCCACAAAAACGAAGGCACCTGTAACCCTGTTTCTCTTTGCTGACCACTGTGCAATTCTCTCTCTCTCTTTCAGCACAAATCAGATGCTGATGCCACACAAATAGATGACTGTTCTGTAGCCTTAGAAGTTTGAGAAGATTGCAATTTGCTCTTGGTTCACTTGTAAACTAGGTTGGGTATGCTTTCAGCAAGACAGTCTTACTTGAAAACCCCTTGGATTCCTCGAAAAAGAGAACAGATGTGCAAATGTATTTTCATGATTTACACTCTCCCTCCTCACCCATGTAGCAAAGGGGATGTAACTTCTGTGGGTTTTTTGTGTTTTGGTTTGGTTTTGGGTTTTTTTGCCTCATGATCTCTTAAATTGCAACCGTTAATACTGAATGATATTACCTCATGTAGATGAAATCCTCATAATTGTTGTGAATGTGATTAAAGAAATCCCTTACCCCTGAGGCTTTTGAGTGAGTTTGCTTCATTATGCTGACTGATAAGGATTCTCATATTTGATCTAACATCAAAAGTGTGGAGTGGAAAAGCGGAAGCAAACTAAACTGTAATTTTTTTTTTTTTGAGGTTGAGTAGGAAATTTGTAAGTTACGTGACTACAAATAATTATGCCTTTTCACACTGCACTTGTTCAGATGTAGAGGCTTTTTATTCTTGGGAGATTTTAAACAAACAGTTGCCACCATCGAGGTGGATTGCTTCAATGGGTGGCCCAAATTCCATGGAAAGCACATAGCCTATAGGTAAAACTGAAGGGAGCAGAAACATTCATTGATTTATCTTAATTACAAGATACATCCATTTTCCAATCTTGGCTGTGTTTAACAGTTATTTCTAAGCACTGTAAATCATGCATCTATACATACCTTTGGAAGGCTGCAAAAAGAAATTAGGGATTTTCCCCTTTACATTCACAAAAAGGAGAACATTTTTTTCATAAAGTCACAATTTTTAATTATAGTTAGGGATGGGTGATAGGGAGGTAATAACCATTTAAAATCTATGGACCAGATTCTCACATGGTGTAACTTTGAATTAATTTATCTCAGTAGAGAATCTGTAGTTAATTATGTTTATTATGATAGAGCCTAAAAGGCTTAAAAAAAAATGAAAATAGACAACCCTCAGAGTTGCTCTGGATTAGTTGCAGAGTAAAGGGACAAATAGGACAAAGAGAAGGCTCAGCTACTATAAAGATCATGAACAATGCAACAACAGCAGCTACCACTTTGGTGTGATGATTGGAGAGGGAACATGGTGAGGTGAAGAAGATTACTTGAAGAAAATCAGATGAAGAGAAGGAAAAGGGAAAG
>NW_009936857.1:168331-169945 GCF_000696875.1 Nestor notabilis
GGATAGAGGGGCAGCTGTAATTAAGAAGAAGAGGAAAGAAGAGTTGTATCAAGCTGATCAGCTTCTTTTTATGCCTGAGGAGTTTTGCTTTGACCACTTTTGCAGCTGCTCTTTCTACAAGGTGTGTTCCCTGAGTCCAAAGACATCCCTCCAAAATATGAAGGTTCTGGGCGAGGAAGCTGAACTTTGCCTTGACTGCTTCCTGTTCAGTCTTTTTTCTCCCTAATTTTGCTGCTGCTTTTAATTTGGCAGTTTCTCTAATCATGAGTCTGTTTCTCCAGGTGTGAAAGCGGCTATCGTCTGAAGATGAAAAGTGCAATAAAAATGCTCAATCATTCTTGTTCATGTCAGGTTTTGCAATGAAACTGGTTTTCCTCTTGTCGCCTGTCTGTGCTTGTTCTTCATAATCTTTTTAATGAATCTGCTATCATCAAACTGAGCTCTGAGATGAGCTCAAGAATATGTATTATCAGTTTTAAAGAACTGAATGGGAGGATGACTATACAAATGGAATATTTTTAACATTTATTATTTTGGAGGGCCTTCCATGGCTACAAATGTTGTAAGCTTTAGTCCAGACCGATCAGTATGCAGGTGCTGTTCTGCCATCTAATCTTATCTGAAACTGCAGTACAATTTAGGTCAGAAAAAGACTAATTTTGAGATGGATGAGTAGTTCCCTAAGTTCTTTAATGATTTAAGTCAAATGCTTGTAGTTAAAAACTCCTTCGGTCTTCTGGCACAAAAATAAAGTGATAAATGTGTTCTAGGTAAAAGCTTGTGGCAAAACCTTTCGATCTACAGAAAGTCATCATACAAATTCCAAATTAAACATGCCTATGAGAAGATGACGATTGAAACATATTGTTAATTTCACAGCTTTAAGGAAATCTACATTTCAAGGCTTTTACTTGGAAATGTTTAATAAAGCCTCTTTTCCCATTGCAGGATGGGATAACAATTTTTTTGAGTGTGACCATTCTGTGAGACAAATTCCCCACTACTAAGGTTGAATTTTTAAACAGTAGGAAAAGGCTCGGATAGAAATAGAGGAGCAATTTTAACTGCTATGTTTATTGGAATATTCCAGCTTCTTATTCCTTAAGTTTCATTGTTGTTCCTTTATCAGCCTCTGCATAATCTCAGACCTTATCTTAATGTATCTTCTTTTTACTTCCTAACTCAAATCACAGCAGTAGCTATGAGAGGAAAATTTTGCATGTGGAAAACTTTAAACCCCAATTAAATTTGATCAAGTATGTCCATTTACTCATTGTAAACCACACACTTAACTGACTAATCCTTAAATTCTGCATGTTTATTACACAAGATAACCATAATTTTCAAGTTAAAAACGTAGTGATGCTTTAAGAAGAAATGCTCCAGTAACTTAAAAAAGAGATACACTTAAGCTCTGTGAATTTTCTAGTTTATTTGAAATGGTGACAAACTTTAATTTTCTGGGATCATGATGCACATTTGTAGCTCGTGATCTGCGTTATACAGTCAATTGCTCAGAAATATAGCAGGTTTTAGTGCAAAAGAAATTCTGTGCCTTTTAGCTGGATTTATGGCATTGTCCACTTCAAGTCACTGACTCTGGAACAGCAGGCA
>NW_009936857.1:169991-343837 GCF_000696875.1 Nestor notabilis
GGAATAGTTTTCTGACAGCGTTGATGGTATGGACAATAGTAGCTGCATTCTTTCAAGACTGAAGAAACTGCCTGAAAAACAGAAGCTACTAAAAAATAGCGATCCCCTCCCCGCATTTTTTGTGCCACCTGTTTTACTTGGGTGGATAACCCTTGCTTTTCAACGAGATGTTTTGTCTTTTATAGTACACCCAGTATAGACTAGACTCAGATCATTAGTGCATTGTTTCACTTCTATTATTTGCATGATGACTCTGTATTATTCTCTGCACACACAAAAGCAGTGAAGGATGATGTGTTTCATTCTCTGCTAGAAGATGATACTCATCATCATGTCTTTCATTAAACACAGAAACATGACAAAGCATGAGACATCAGCAGTACTGTGAGACATTAGTAGTGGAGGTCAGTCCAAACTCTTGACTGCTGTCTCAGTGTCAATGATTAAAACCCTGGAGAGATTTTTTTGTAAAAAGAGAAAGGAGGAAGAGTATATTTAGTTCTCTCTCTATAGATTGTTCTTCTATTTTCAGAAAAGTTCAGGAGCTGAGAAGAGTTTCTTTAATTTTTTTTTCATATTTTTATTACTTCTATTAACGTAGTTGCCATGTGGAGAAGCAGGTCCACTGCTTATTGTACACACATTTATGAGGACAAAGTTCTTGAGCCAAGGTCTTTCTATGCAAGAAACACAGCAGCAGAAGAAATATTGCATTATTTTCATACAGTTAGTTTTCTGCAGAGGCCTGGAAGTCTGCTGGAAAGTTAAAATATGCAGGTAGTGAGAGTTGCTGTTTGTGTGCTCTTTATGCCTTTTCTAAACACTCAGAAGATTTATTTTGCCTTGAACTCTGAATAGATAGCTTGACTGCTCTTTTGTTAAAAATCTCTTCTGACACAAATGAAGAGCCAGTCTTGACCCTGAAACTGTTTTTGCGTTTGTGTATGCATTTTAAATACTCATTCTCAGTATTCAGTGGTCAGGCTTTCTTTATTTAAAGCTGATTTAGTTTGTGTTGGTTTTCAGTAACGAAAACTGGGAAATCTTTCAAAATCTCAGTATCCAGCAAAATTATTTTAGTCTAGAGAACTAGTAAGAAACAATCTAAGGGGTTTTTCTTATAGCATCACTGTGTACCTTTCTGCTCATAAACCAGGCAACATCTCCATCAACCATCAGAGAACGGCTATACAATAATAGACTTAAAAATATTATTCTACATGTGCTCAAGCTCTGCTCCTATCAAACAGGACATTAAAAAAGCATAGAACTGAACTGTAGCAAATGTGCTATTCTACATTTTCCTGACTATGGTACTCAGATTAACCTTAATGAAAATTTGAAGAAATAAAATTACACTTTAAAAAGTGTGTTTAATACCAGAATTGAAACAAAAATACATAAGCATGTAATTCTGTCCAGGTAAGTTATCTTCTGACAAAAGTATTAATATGTGACCTCAGCTCTGAAGATTTTTTCCTCGTGTTCCCCATCTTTCCTCTTTAATGGTTGGTATTTAACTGTTGCATTGAATTTTCACAGCACTAAGAGTCTTGTGGAATTTATAGACCATACATGCTGACTGTATGCAAAAACCTGGAATAAATTTTCATTGTTGATTCAGCTGAGTTTCTCATCAATATGAGATGTACTGTATTGTCCAATCAGCTTTACTGAGCTGTTTTATACCAAAATACCTTTAATTTAAAAGTAGATGTAACATTCAGCTGAAACAGAACTTGAGCACAACTTTTGACAGCTGAGTGTTTCCACATATGAAAAAACTAAATGACTATGTTTCTATTCACTGAAGGTTATTTATACCTCAGAACTCACTGTCCGAAAAGTGCCTGTCCCATTGGAAATATGATTCAGATGCCCCATTTTCCTTTTTCCTGTGTAAAATATGAAACAAAAGACAACAGAAAAACACCTCATTAAAACAGTTCCTTTGTCCTTCTTTGACAAAGTAAATTGTCTTGACGCATGGCAGTTGCCCTATGTAGGTGGCCTATTTTATATACTAACCTCACAGTGACCTCTGAGATACACTGCAAGTTATTTGTTGGGTTCTGAGGATTTTTCATGTGTTGAAAATCAACATATTGTGCAATGAGAGATTTCAGGTTTTCAGACTCTTAAGAGACTAAGTTGCCAAGTGCGAAAGACTTCTTTCAAAAGCATCACTTGTCTTTGGCCAGTTTCACTTGTACCTGGGCTAGGCAAATGTTTTAGCCAGGATGATTCTTCCTCAATGGGCCATGTTGCCTTAACCTTTCAGGAAGACACAAGTAATTTTTCATGATCAGTTGCAGGGAGCTGATCTCATTGATGTGTGATCTTAAAACAGGTACTTCTTTTCATGTTTAGTAGTATTAGTACATTTCACCATCCTTTTCTTACAGGCTGAATATCTTTGCATATATGGAGGCAGGCAATGGAAGATTCTTTTGGTGAGCAAATACAGATATCGTAGGCCAAATCCTCAGCTGGTATAAATCATTCCTGATCTACTGAGGCTCTACTGAAGCCACTAGAGACACACTAGCTTACTTCACAGAGGAAGCAGCCATGTGTTCTTTGTGACTTTCATTTTTAGAACCATCTTTATAGAGTTGCAAATCTGTTTTGCATCTTTGGTCCTGGGAGGAGAGCAAGCCAACACTTGAGTACATTACAGAATTTTAAATACAGTAATTTAATGATGCCTGTTAATCAGTCAGTTAACTTGCATGGAAAGTCTTTACAAATGAGAAAATGTAACTTTCATTTGTTACTGAAATTCTTTTTTTTTTTTTAAGTATAATTGGTCTCATTTTTTTCAGTGCCAAGCAAAAGCAGAGGCATTTTCCACCCTCTAAATCTTCCAAACTGTCACTACCCATAGTCTAAGACACTTCTGAGAGAGGAGCTGAACTGCTTCAGGGTTTAATGTGGTCTCTGTAAGGGCTGGGTCTGTCATTGCCCGGTGATGTAATTTTATTAGTCTGTACAAATTGGTTGGGCTGGGACAGTTTGCTTGCAGACACATTCCTACTGCTTATATGGGGAACCAATTTTTAATAGCAGATAGCAAAGACAGGATAGAAATGTTCTTGCTTGAACTGATGCCGTATGACTGCATCAGACCATTTAGGGGTGAGCCAAGGACAGAAACTCTGCAGTCTTTCATCAGTCTGACATACCTGTAGTTTATCGGCACACAGAAATACTGCCAAATTAGCAATAAAAAGGGGGAAAGCATATCCCTGAAGGTATGCTTATAAAATTTGTTTTCCTGAGACTTGTTTAATAGGCCAGGGAGAACCATTAGATCATCCCAGCTCACCTTCTGTATATCACAGGCCATTAACATTTCACTTAACTATCCCTCTATTCAGCCCCAAAGCTGTCAGATGGATTAAGAATGTCTCCAAGGGTGTCCAGAGAAAGAACAAGAAGGACAGTGGTACTGTCAACAACTGAAATTCTAGATGTTGCAGTGTAGTCTGCATGCAAGGTTTGCCCAGACGATCTCTGGAGATGAAACAAACTCTACATTGCAAAATAAGGTTTAAATTAAAAGACATTAAAAATGGACCTGTTCTTATGAATCACAAGAAATTCCTTCCACATTTTTGAGCCAACAGCTGTGATGGAGCTACAGATGATAACGAAGAAGTTTGTGATTGTCTGGCAAAAGGGTCATTCTTTAGCGAACCTACAGTGTGTCTGCTAGGAACAACTGGATTTCTACCATGTATCAGTGATGAAGCATACCTGGACCATCACTGTATCTTGTCAAGGGTTAGTATTATCTCCATAGTAAGGTAGGAAAAGATCCAGAATAGACCATTTGAATCCAAGTGATGTTCTAGCTCTTCCTCAGGACAACTACTGCTAGAGCTGGACTATGAAGAACCCTGTTTTATAGATGTATGTGTATACCATGTGAAGGACAGAAATATGATTAGGATCTGAACACCCTGTGAAGGCAGTGTTAGATGTTCTGATTTGTAGTCAGGAACAGTGACTTTACATGTCTCTTGCTCTTTGCTAACAGATTCCTCTCAGTGAGATGTTATGCTCTTGCTTGCTTTCTTTCCCTCTTCGTGCTCTACACTAGTTTTGCAGCCAGATCAGACTGTTTCTATCAAGCTACCAGTCAAGTTAGAAGGACTGGTATGGTGTGGGGACAGCATAGTTACATATATCATAGAGTCATAGAATGGTTTGGGTTGGAAAGGACCTTAAAGATCATCTGGCTTCAACCCTTCCGCAATGGGCAGGGACACCTCCTCCTAGATCAGGTTGCTCAAAGCCCCATTCAGCTTGACCTTGAACACTGCCAGGGGTGGAGCATCCACAATTTCTCTGGACAACCTGTGCCGGTGCCTCACCACCCTCATAGTGAAGAACTTCTTTCTAATATCTAATCTAAATCTAATTTCTTACAGTTTAAAACACATTCCCCTTGTCCTAAAACTATGTGCCTTTGTAAAAAGTCCTTCTCCAGATTTCTTGTATGTAAGCAGATATGAAAGCAGAAAGGAAAGAAACAGACATAAAAAAAACCCCAAACCCAAACAACTCCAAACTGAAACACTTTTAATCATACATCTAGATTACAGGAGTTGAAAACAGTTGTGTCCAACACAAATCTAAAGAATCCTCTATGTGGGGAACAATGTAATGAAGCAACAGCCACTCTGTATTGAGAAGGAGTTTCTACTAAGTCTTATGCTGCTAAAAGAAAACACAAGAAAGATAGGGTATGGCACGGCTAGATAGCAAGTTGACCTGATAAGGAGGAGCTCATGTAAAACTATCATGTGAAAGTGCTCAGTGACCCTTGTTTGAGCATTGCTTCTCTTTTCAGAGAGCAGTCACTGAGCAACTACATCACAGTGCTTTAATGAATATGGGGTCATATTGCCTTGCTTCCTGCTCTGTTCATCACATTTTATACTGCACTTAGGCTGATGCTTGTAGCACCCTACACATGTGCTCTGCAGAATTGAGTCCGCACAGTTAAGTTTTGGAACACCAGGTACTGTTCTTTTAGTATCAGCTGCTTCAGTATTTTATGCCATCTGAATGTGAGCTTCTGCTTCTTAAATGTTTTCCAACATTAAAAAAAAAAATCAAAGCAAGAATATACTTTTGCATTATTCTGTGCAAAACATATGTTGTAACTGATATGCTAGGCTCAATACGCCTCTTGTTGTTTGACTTCACGCTGTAATATGGCTCTTAGGTAGTATTTTGAATTTAAGTTCTCAAAAGCACATGAAATTCTAATTAATTAAGATGTGTATTTCTCATAATATGAATAACTAAAGACTATTAAAATATCCCTAATGAGGATAAAACATTTGCGTAATGTTCAAAGCTATGACAGCACTCTGTAAGACTAATGGGTAAATGCCAACTGATTACAAAGGACACAATTATAGAGGGTTAAGAGCTATGAAATTAATAATGCTTGGTAATCTTTAGGTAAGGTTTAATAATCACTTGATAATTATTTAATTTACAATAAAACTCCACATTAAATGTAACTGAATTGTTATGTTCCCAGTTTGATATTTGTGGCTTTAAATATTCTACTGGGACTTGGGAAGCTAAAGCCATATTCTTAACATTGAGACCATATAATCTGAATAGGAACCTTAATTAAGTGTTACCAAATGTATTTTACTTGGCAGTAGAAGGAGAAAGACAAAGCATTGGATCTTAACAGAAGCCTCAGATCTACTGGCAAGTGAATGTGTGTGTGTGTGTTCAGGGGGAGGGAGGGCTGTGATCCATACTTGATTTGTTTTGTTGGAACGAGGTACAGCAGCTAAGATTAGATACCTGCAGCTTGGGCCAACCAGTTCAAAAATAGTTGGGGGGTGGGGTAGGGAAGAGAGAGGGTGAGAAATAAGTCAGCAGTTGACTTCAGTGTCATTCTGTTGCCTTTGTCCTGCTACTTAATCATTCATTGTGGCTGTGAGTGGTTTCTGGTTGCAGATTGGGTTTCCTTTTCCCATTGACATACTAAATGCTCAGCAGTAGTATTAACTGGGTGCGTATTATCCCTTTTCCATTAAAGAGTGGAAAGAATTAAAAACAAAATAAATATAAAACATAGTATCTTAATTTAAATATCTGGTTTTGGGAATCCCATTTCCTGCTTTGCTTACCAGTTCAAGCTTCAATTTTGGTAGAACCAGTAAAACAGTTGGGTCATGAGTGAATACAATATTTATGCAAACACTGATGTCCCTCTTGGCTATGCCAGAATGTTTGAGTACTCCTGTCTTTAATCCAGTCCTTCAAGTCCTACTGCAGTCAAGCAGCAAAGCTTGGAAATGGGTAACGGATTCTGTAGTGCTTCTTGCATTACCAGTTTGCCAACTGAGCTTGATCTGATAGTCCCTACCAAAGACAGAAGAAATATTGCAAAACACAGAATTCAAAGCCTGAATTTCTGACATCGTAAAGTTTGCAGTGATGGAAATAAAATTTTCAATTTCACTAGGTTGCAGAGTAACATAGCTGAAAAGAAGAAATCCCGACAACCCTAACCGCCCTCAACATTTTTTAAGATGCTTTCTCATTTTGTATGCATTGCAAAAAACTAAGTATAGATTCTACTCTATTATTGCCATACTCTTTTATTGTAGCACACTGAAAATATATGAACCAAAAATAAGCAAATATGTAATCAAATGTGAATACTAGCAAAACATATTACCAGCAGGACATTCTTTATCAGGCAAGGGATATCTTTACATGTTTTCTTTTCTTATGTTTTGTGGGTCTTTTATAATATGATCAACTATTGTGGTTTAAACCCAGCTGGTAACTCAGACCACACAGCCATTCACACCCTCTCCACCTTTCCTCCCCTGCTTGGGATGGGGAGGAGAATCGAAATAATGTAAAACCTGTGGGTTGAGATAAAAACAGTTTAATAGCTAACATAAAGTAAAATACAGTGATAATAAAAAATGATAATATAGTGATAATGCCAACAATGACAATAATGATAATAATAGGAAACAACAAAAAAAGAAAAGCTCAGAAAATACAAGCGATGCACAATACAATTGCTCACCACCTGCTGACCAATACCCACGCAGACCCCTGCAATGATCTGTTTCTTTCCTGTGACTCCCTCCATGTCCTCCCTCCGTGGAGGTACACATCCCTCCCTCCGTGGAGGTACACATCCCTCCCTCCGTGCTGTGGTATGGAATACCCCTTTGGCTAGTTTGGGTCAGGTGTCCTGTCTCTGCTTCCTCTCGGCTTCTTGTGGTCCTCCTCATTGGCAGAGCATGAGAGACTGAAAAGTCCTTGGTCAGGGTAAGTGCTACTGAGCAACAACTAAAACATTGGTGTGTTATCAGCACTGTTCTCAGACTAAAGCCAAATCGCAGCACTGCACCAGCTACTAGAAAGAACATTAACTGTTACAGCTGAAACCAGGAAAACAACAACAAAAAACTAAATAATTTAAATTACACAGTGATTAGTTTCAGAAGGATTTTTTGTCACATTCGATCTCGTATGTACTCAACAAGATACAGCAAAATCTTGACATTGTTACTCGAAGTAAAAAAAACGTCATATCATGAAATTACAGAATACGATAAAGAATTAGTTCGTTGGGCATTTTTGCCAACATGGAACAAAAATCTTTTGGTACTATCCAGGAAGACACTTTATTCATCTCTCTTTTACACTGCCAAAATTCCACTCAAAACTTTTTCCAACTGCTTTATTTTGGCTTCCTGCTAAATGTTAAAAAACAAACCCCAGTAAAACTATTTTTTTATATAGTAAGAGATCTGCCAGAAGCAAAAATGTGAGAAATAGATAAAATTAGCAAGTAGTCTTGATAATTAGAGTAATAAAAATACCCTAGAGCAAATTTTTAAATTATTCCAGGCTAATAAGAAAGACACTCCCTTTTAATTTTATTTCAAAACCTGGAATGAATACTGCTAGAATTCTTGCAGAAATAAACTTGAAAACCCTGTAAACTAATGGCAGCGTATTTGAGAAATGCAGGTGAAAATGGCTTCTACATATCTTTCAAAAAATAATAGCAAATGTTTTTTCTGTAGATCGCTAAGTATCAAAGAAACCGCTTTGTGCTATTATGATTTTTTTCATTGGGCTTTGCAGAAGTAGTTATTTGTAATGTTCCTCCAGAACTTTTGGCCTAAATATCGTTAAACATTTTAGAGAGTAATTGAATCAAGCTTCACAGTACCAATAGCATTAATCCATTTTGTAGATGAAGAAAGTAATTTAGCTGGGATTACAGTTTGCCCAAGGTCACACAGCATCCTGTATAAAAACTACAGCTAGTTCTTCGATTATAATATTATCTATTCTAAGCTGTGACACTAGACCAGTTAATTAACATTCAATTCTCATATTGTTCTCGATTGATAATGAAATAAGCAAATATAAATAAAGCTTGATAATTTTCCATGTGGAGTTTGTAATAAGAAATGTGCTATAAGGAAAAGACAGAGTATTAAATTAAGAAACATTATTTAAAAACATTGAAAGAAACAGAAGAAACAGAGAAAAAAACAATGTGCAAAATTCTCTTTAACTTTTTTCAATGTACAAATCTAGTGCTTACTGTGCATCGTCCCCAGTTATGAGTTCGACAGTATTGCAGGATCCATATTTGTCACAGGAAGAACTTCTCTCAAACGATTTCAGCAATGAAGCAGATTCAAGAGCCATCACTGCATTTTCTTTTAACTTTTTACATACAGTCTAGTTACTGAGAAAACTACAGAGAAAATTCTGGTTTTTAGTTATATTAGGCTTATTCTGCCCATCTTTTGATATCCCAGCCAATAGTTAGGATATATGGTAAGATCTGAAGAAAAAATGACGTTTGCAAATGCATCAGCAATGTCTTCCTTCCACTGGTTTAGTGAAAAAATGACTGAAAGGCATATTAGCTATATTAATACACCTGTTATATCTAGAAGCTGATTTGGTAATAGAAGCTCAGAAACACAAAGATAGAGGTTTTGAGGGTATATTTTTTGAATAATAGGACTTAAATAAGATATCATTTGTCTCTTTTGAACTCCAGGGTACCATACAAAACATTTATTTACTGAGGCATTAGACACAACAGAAATTTAAGAGGTATGTATTGTGCCCTAAAGGTTGGTTAAGAATTATGCTTTTTTACTCCTACAGATATTAGGAAATTTCTAGGATTTAATTAGTGGATTGCTTTTTATTTGCAAATTATTGTGAGTTTGTCAGTATCTGTCTAATTAGTTTTGGGTTTAAGTGATAATTATGCCTGGAAACCATGGGTTAGGTACTTGCATCACAAATGGCAAAGAATTCAAACTCCTGACTTTGAAATCAAATCTGAACATGCTGAGAGGTTGGGATGTTTAGATTTTGTTTATTATGAAGAATAGGTCAGCCTGAGCCTAGTAGAAGGTTGGTAATTTCTCAGTGTTTAGGATGATTCTGATAGGCAGTTTTATATTCCTGCATTCAGAGTGGTAAAAATACAGATTCACATACATTTTTTCTTTTTTCTGTCATGGTCTCTTGGTCAAAAGACAAACTGAACTGCTTTTCATGGCTTTTATTTTCTGTTCTTATTGGGAATCTTGTTCTGAAGATGCTTAAAACATCAGGTTTTAAAGACTTCGACATTAACACTTCCAATTAACACTTTCAGTTTCCTGGTCTTTGGAATCATAGGATGCATTGGGTTGGAAGGGACCTTAAAAATATCTTGTCTAACCCCTTCTTCATGTGGGAAGGGACATCTTTAGCTAGACCAGGTTGCTCAAAGCTGCATCCAACCTTGCCTTAAACACTTCCGCAGATGAAGCATCCACAACTTCTCTGTGCAATCTGAGGTGTGTCTCACCATCCTTAGTTTAAAGAACTTTTTCCCAACATCTAATCTAAATCCAACTTCTTACAGTTTAAAACCCTTGTCCTTTGTCCTGTCATTACCGGTCCTGGTAAAAAAACCCCTCTATCATAAGCCCCTTTTATATATTGAAAGGCTGCAGTAAGGTCCCTTGGAGCCTTCTCTTCTGCAGGCTGAACAACCCAGCTCTTTGCTTTTCCAGAAAGGAGAGAAGGAGGAGAAACAACCACCCAGGAGAAAACCTGCTAGCCATGCTTCTTTTTATGAAGCCCAGGATATGACTGATTTTCTGGGCTACAAGCACACATTACAGACCATATCGAATTTTTCATCTACTAATATCTCTAAGTCCTTCTCCACAGGGCTGCTCCCAAATAATTCATCTCTCAGTATCTGGTGCTACTGGTGATTGTCCTGACCTATGTGCAGGATCTTGCACTTGGCCTTGTTGAACTTCATGAGGTTTACATGTGATATGGTTTCACAGTGATGTTTCCAAATGATAACCAAGATAAGGGCTGGGAGTGCACTGGAAAGTGCAGTGACAACCTTATGCAGGAACAACTTATTAGAAATGCTCAGCTTAAAAAGTTGTTGATTTTTTTTGGTTTTTTTAGACAGCATTTCATTGTCTATCCTGAAAACCTGAAACACAAATCAAGAAACAAAAAACATTTCTGTTTTCAGTATGTTCAGTCATGTTCACCAGTATGTGAGGTTTGATCTTAATGTCATAAAAGCTTGTTGTCTCTTGTCAGTGTGAAGTTATGAACCAATATTTCTGCTCACTTTGCAGGGAACACCCTTTCCCATCATTTTCAACAGTATACAGAAGGTATACTCACTGGTCTTGTACATGTTGGATGTAACAAGCTTTTGTTGGACATCTATATGTATCACACCAGGGACAGAGGGAGGAGTGGGAAGCCATCCTTCTTCCAATGCCAGAATGGGCTTCATGGCAAAATGCTGCTTGCCAGTGGGGTGCTTGTCCCAGGGTGGAGCACACCTGTGTCAGTCCAGGGCCATGCCCTCACACAGGGCTCTGGTTCTGCACAGCAGCATATGCCTGGTTAACATAGATTTCTGAAATACCATTTGAAAATAAGGTAATAACCATGGTAAACCCCTAGTCTTTCTCCTTTAGTCCTGCATGTCTTCCATCTGCAAGCAATTCCCAAAAGGGATTGAGCATTCTTGTTCTCTTGGTCTTGTGGTAACACTGGGATCTCATGTGCTAGAGAAGTCTTTCCTGTCCTGGCATGCTTCTGGGGTGGTATTAATAAAAATAATACAAGAAAAATATGGGTCATACTAGTAAGATTGCTAAATTAATCTGATTTGAAAAGGAAAGCTTGTCAGTTTTGACATGACAAAGAAAACAGGAAGTAAACGTATGCAGAACAATTTAAGGGCATGTCTGAACTTTCCTAGGCAGCACTGTCATCCCACTCATCAAGTGGGAAGCAAAAGAAATTAAAGAGTGTTCTTTGTTTCCAGATTCCAGATTGGAGGCTTTGCTTTTAGGCATGTTTCTCCAGTTGTGTCTGGAAGGAATTTTTTTTCTATTTAATGTATAATTTTCCATAACCATGTAAGTAAGTTTTCTGAGTTCAGTGTATAGCTCAAATTATCACTCTGGTAAGGTATTTAAAAAATCAGAAATCCCTGGCTGCAGGAATAGAAAAAGTTCAAAGTTCATCTCATAATCATAAGCAGACATCTCTCTCACTCTCCTCCTTCATTCTGTCCCCCTCCTTCTCTTCCCTTCCTTCTTCCTTTTTTTTTTCCTTTTTTTTCCTTAAACAAGGTCAGAATTAAATATCCACTTTTTCTCTCTTCCTCTGGATGAGCTGTAATTTTATAATACGATAGTTTTATCAAGAACTAACAACTTTGGTTTGGCATAGAACTATATAATTTTAAAAAATATAAAGTAATAGTTTAAAGGCTTCAGCTATGAAAGGAAGGAATACTTCACTTTAGTAAAAGCATATGTTGCTTATGGGGACCTCACAACCACATTCAAATTCAGCTTTTGCCAAATCACGTTACATCGCTAGAACTCCTTTAAATTTCCCCAGTGAGGCTCATATGGCAGGATCTATGTTCTTGCTATACGGTATTAAGGGTTTATTTGACTTCTCTTTACCTTTTCTTGATTTCTTTTAGAAAATTATTATGCTATTTAGAAATTAACAAATTGAAAGCTCTTTACATCTTTTGGGGTTTTTTTCTTTTTTTTTTTTTTTTTTTGACAGCACTATTGCTGAGAGCAGAGTTTCTAAAAGGTATAGTAACATGGCAAAAACTTCATCACATATACAGACAATTTCTGTTGAGACAGCTCTGTGCTGGAAGCTGATGGCTTTGTTTTATAGTGAGGCACATGAGGTGTGTGGAAAGTATATTTGACTGCAATGGAGTTTGAAATCTGACTACAGCAGCCATGAAAGCTCTATAGCTGTGAAAACTACTAGGTTAAGTTCAGAAAGCACTTGCAATTTCTGCATGAGACCTACTAATGCATTTTTACAGGGAGAATTTTCCCGTTTTTTTTAGATAAAGGGGTTTTTAAAATTTGAGAAGGAAAAAAGTTATGAATGCTGTTATCGTTAGCTTACAGAAAACTTGTAAAAATAATAGAAATGTTTGTTTTCTTAAAGAATGCAAAAATATTCTGAAGGATTTTGTTTTCTGAGCTGATTTTGTAGACAGGATTTTTTTTCCCCACATTAATAGTAGAGAACATTTAAAAAACAAATCTAACTGAAAGCTCAGAAGTCGAATTGTTTGGCAACGTAATGTCAAAGTGGTACACTAGCAGACTTGGAACAGGGACACATAAAGCTCTGTGTATGCTCTGTGTATGCATAGACTAGCACATCTAGTGCAGTGAGAATGTCACTCTGATGAAACTGAGGCAATTTAAGACTGAAAATATCTAAAGCTTTTAATGCAACATTAACTCTTTTTAATTAGCTTTTTGCTGGGGGACCTCCAACTGAAAGAAAGTCACAGGCAGCAGGACTTTATGCCAGGCTGTGAGCCCTCAGAAGACCTCTCCTGTAGTATTTTTTTAAGTTTGGAAAGATATTGACAAAACATTTACCTTAATCCATAGTTTCTGTATACTCATTTTATCAAGTGATATTTAATATTCTGATTATTGAATTGGAGATCTTTGTTGAAACTCCTGCTCCATCACTGGCTAGTAGAATACAAATTTTAAAAATGGCAGAACTAAATGGTTTCTGCAAACACGTGGTGCAAATGCTTCTGAACCTTTCATGGAAAAGAAAGCAGAAAGAAGGGCAGACAAGGCCAAAATACTTTTTGTAGTCTTTCTGGACTTACCCTGTCCTAAAGAAGGAGTTTGAGTTGGTTGAACTGTGAAAAGGCAAAAGTCCTTCTGCTGTCAGTTTGCAAGTCTCATGGCTTTGCTGAGACAAAACCTACCTTGCAGTGAAAATTTCAGACAACCCTATTCTTTGGACTGATTTTTATTTGGAGGTGCAAATTAGCATGTGAATTTGTGATTATGTTATGCGTCAACTTAAAATCTCTTTTGTGGAGAGATATAGCAGCAGTGCTGGCATTATATTTGTGTCCCATCATCTTGGTGAAACCCAGTATCTCTGAGTTTCTTGTGAAACAATCAGAAAAGGGACATGTTCATAACAGAAGATGATTCAGTGGATCATGTGGACTGATGATGTGTATGGAAAATTCTTTGCAAAATTCACGTGGCTCTAGTTGCTACTAAGTATGAACATTACTGTGGGATTTTGCAACAGGGCAGGAGTGGGTAAAACTCTCACTGTATCGTAATAAATTCAATATCATCACACACTAATGTTTGCCCCTTTTTTAATTTTGACAGTTTTGTATTTTTTGTATTTCTGGAGGTGGAGTTGTGATAGTAAAATGAAACAAAACTTGCTGTAAGTTTTAATAAAATCAGGAGAGTAAGAGTGTATGTTTTCATAATTTAAAGTGAGATTTTATAGAGGTTATGTTAAAAATCAGTTCAATTCCAGTCACAAAACCAGCATATACAGTAGTTGCACTTAAATCCATTATTCTTCTGAGGTTTTCCTGCTTCTTGCAGCATTTGTCATCTTATATAAACTCCAAATGTGCCTGAAGTGGGATGAAGTTTAAGGTTGTCTATTATATGCAGTCTCCTTACTCATAAGCAGAAGTTTCCTTGTCCCTTTTACTCATAGGGAAGCAGAAATACATATAAAGTCAAGAGGTGCAAGGATTTCTAATTAGTTTGGTCATTTATTGCATATATGTAGGTTTAATTTGAGTCATCTTATCTTTTTTAGTAGAAGAGCAAAGTGCCTACCCTACATCAGGTCTAATTTGCTGACACTTGTATTCAATGTTCTGTGTTTTCATCTGGAAGATGAAATATCAGGAATACTGAATATAGGTATATACTATACCTGTATGTGCCAAACACTGCAAGAATTAATTGGTGCATTTCTAATGAAAGAAAATTTCTTAGCAAGTCTAAGATCAAATATGCTCAATGAAAAAAAAGGTAAGAAATTACAAAAATCATTAACAAGAGATTTCTAAATCCTGCATTTTCCACCAGTATTCCTGCTCTGGAAACTCAGGCAGGACTCTAAAAACCAACTCTTGTCTTTTCTAGTGTACTCCGTTAGCTCAGATACTGAAGAGTCTGAAGCTGGAGGTAAAGTATGCACATTTTTTCAGTGATAGCCAGAGTATGGTTTTCTCTCTCATAGCTAGACTGGCCTTGCAGAGCTAACAGAAGTACAAAAAAAAAAAAAAAGAAAGGTAGTATCAGTTTATAGTGATAAGAAAATAAATCAATTTGAGATCAGAATGCTTCCTATGCAAAGACCTATTGAATTACAAGATGCCATTTTAAATAGTTATTATTCTAACCATAACCACACTTAAATTCTATATGTGGTTTAAAGAAATACACCACTAACATGTGTCCTTATTGAGAGTTTAATTAATATCAAAGGAGAGTGAAATGAGAGCTGAATAATGCATCTCTGCTTATTCAGTGCTGGTGATGTGGGTTACTGAATGCAAAGACACTTTCAATTCTGCATTCACAGAAAATATGCAGATTCTATCCTGGTGCTCTTTTTCTTTACACCGACAAAAACCAAGCACATAGGAAAACCTTACGCTCCAGATAACTGTGGCTTAATATGACCATGTAAACCTAGCAACCTGCTGTAGTAGTACCTTTAGCTGGAGATGCTTAATGAGGAGTGAAATATATTGGGAAAACATTCTGCTTTGGAAGTTTTCAATTGAGTTCCAAGTGAGAAGAGAAATATGTCAAATATGAATTGCTATCAGAGGAGGTGCATTCTTCAGGTGTTCATGCTACAGGGGTATACTTTCCTGCTGCTCAACACATACAACTCTCATTACTGTTAATTCAAACAGACTATTTAAAACCCTTATCATTTACTAACAGGATTTCTTGTAATGTGTGCTCGTTCCTAAAAATATAAAATATAGAATCTGAGAAACAAGAAAGGATTTCAAATCAGTGTCAAACTCCACTACAACAACACTTGTCTGTGGCACAGTAGAAATGGAGACTTGATTGGCCTTACAGTCTTTTGAGAGGCAATGCAGAATACAGTTTTGGATAAATGGTGGAGAATGCATGCTGTGGGAGCATCAGCACAGTCTGGGGAAGGCTACCTCCTAAAGACTGTCTGGATTGGTTCCACATATTAACAAACAATCTAAATGTGATGTATAATAGTTGTCATGATGAATGACTTTCTTCTCTGTGTAGCAAAGCTGATGATAAGGCAGTGGTAATCACAGCAAATGCCCAGATCATATGCTTTGTGCTTTAACTTTCTCAGTGGCTCTATTTCCATAAAGAATTACAGTGTTTTCCAGTGAACTTGAAAAGTTACTGACCACACTGGGCTTGGCCCAGAAAATGTGCAATAAGCACCTGCTTAACTTTGGATATAGTTCCAAGCCACTGTTGCACCAGTTTGCATCCTGCTTAAAGAGATTGCTTGCAGATCACCTACGATCTTTCTAAGAGGAGACAGTCTGAAGAAATAAGAGAACTGGAACAAAGACAAGGCAGGTCTGGATATTACCACAGATACGGAACATACTTTACCCACCCAATTGACAATCAGCTGTAGAGCAGACCAGCTAGTCTATCACTAGGAGCACTAGTTTACTGCTGGTTGAACCCTGCACTTTGATGTAGGAAAATATAGATGACTCTGTGGATAATTAAGCATATGGGTATGGGAGCAATTTGCAAAGAGTGGAGGCCTGTGGATGCTAAATTGTAGTAGAGGCATGGGAAAAGCTTGCTGTGTCTTTTTGTATTTTAGCCATCCACTATGAAAACTCAAGTACATAGTAAGATACAGACCCTTATCTTTCTTAATGGGATGTTTCTTTCTTCCCTGGGATCTTAGGCATGCAGCCACAGAGCTTTACATAAAAATTGGATAGCATCAGTGAATCTTGCACAAGCACATGTAAACTGTGAATTTTTCTAGCCTTTTCTACCACGAAGAGACAGATTTGGCACTTTATAATCATCAAAGTAAAATTTTTAATTTTAATCCTTTGAATGTTGAAGAGCTAAAATATCATAAAAAAGCTATGGAGCATCTTTAAGGCCAATTTTATTTGACATTAAATAGGTGAAGGTGTCTCAGAGAAAAAAAGGTAATACTTTGAAGACTGAGCAAGAACGAGAGCCAAAGACCTCGACTGTGGAATTGTAGGTACTGTAGGTACCTACGGCTATATGTTTAGGGACAGTATTTTATTGACTGAAGAGCACAGAACTTTTGATGAGATTTCTCCATGAAAGTCAACGGAAGACTGCAGTCAATATTCATGCCCACAAGTCACAAATGTATTGAAATGCTAGCTTTCACATGGATTATTCATAGGCAAGGGTGGTTTGTAGCTCTCAGAGAACAGCTCCCAGTGAAACTGATTTTGTTCAGGTAAGGATGTCAAAACATGGCACTTATAGCCTGTATGGTACTTAAGTGAATCAGAAGTGAATTTACATGTGTGTACATATGAAGATATTCCTGGGTGTTATCAGGGGTGATATTAGTTTTTTGCAAAATGATGTTGGATTACTTTTGGAGAAGATAACATTGGGTATGTGTTTAGTATTTTTTTCTTTTTTAATTAACTTTTAAAATATAGTTAATAATCTTGAGTATTGGCATTATTTTGGTTAAATACCAAACAGAACCTTTTATCACAGAGATTGCATTGAACAGAAAATGAAGAATGTACTATAGGTGGCGTGTAAGTCTTCATATGTAAACTGTATGTGCAGCTAGCCTGTGGCCACTATGTCTACTGTAGACTGCAGAGGGAAGAATGTGCAGCTGGAAAATTTACTGTTCTCTGAGCTGCATATTCTTAATTTGTGAAGCTTTACATAGAGCTATGACGCCTGTTACTTGCTAGCAGCTGATATCATCTGCCAGCCCTGCTTAGATTCCCCTCTGTTTTCTGCTACGAGTCACAGATGTCTATGCTCTATGAGTCACACCTGCAGAACTTGAAACATCTTTTAAGTGGAAGATGTGTTCAAACTTGAACGTGTAAAAGAGGAGGCATAAAAGCTACTCTGTAAGATTTTAGAAAGTTTTTCTTTTACTCCTAAGGTGACAAAAAGATATTTTAGTAGTCTTTGCATTAATTAGTTTGTGAAGGGTTCTCAGCTCTGTTCCTGCATGTGTGTGTATAAATACAATCTTTGCATGATTGTACACTGTAGATACTACACTTGTGTATGTGTTTTTGTCTATATGCATAACACAGCCTGGATATATCTTGCCTGTAGTTTCAGTAGTGTCTTCATTTCAAAATGGGGACAGCAGTAGGAGTGAAATGAAAAGCTTTATATCTTTCACAGTCATGTATAGAACTAAATGCTGCCAAACAGCATCACTTACACACTCTCTATCTGTCTTCAGGAGCATATAACTGAATCATTTATGAAGTAAAATGTTTCTTAATCCTCATCTGAACTAAATTAAAAGAGAAAAACATTTTAAGTAAGGAATTACGAAAAACGTAGTAGTTCTTTCAGTTAAAAAATATTTAGCTTTATTGTAGCCATAGCTACAATAAGTAGCCAAGGTTTTGAGGTGTAGATGTACTTGCTGGTGACCAGGTGTGTTTGACAGCAGGAAGTGCTTTAAGGATGTCAGAAGCTGACTATCTCACACAGAGTTGTTCAGGCAACATGCAAAGGAATTTTTGTTAGTAGCTGCCATGCTGTATATTGCACAATGGAATGGTACCTACTTCTTGCACTGTGCTTCCATGTATCTTGCTGCACATTGTTGGGTACAGGCAGCTGTCAGTAACATAGGAACCTACAGAGGAAAATCTTTTTACTGAAAGATGGGATGGCGAAGTAGTATCTGTGAATCAAGGCTTTAGCCCAAGACAGGTCAAATGCCTCTTATGTCCTGCTACTCTTTATTTGACTACAGATGCTCTGCATCTATATTAGGAGTAGCAAACGGGTTAACAACTTGCTGTACCCACTTTGCTGGTACACTGATGCAAGAGAGATACTCTTGCTGAGGTCAAGAATGTATTTCGCTTTCACTATACTTAATCTGAAAATGCATAGGTTCTCTTGAGGATGCTGTGTGCGTACAATAGATAGAAAAGTACAATTTTCATGTAAAGAAAAGTAACTTGTGTGAACAAATAAATCTGAAGAAACAAATAAATCTGAGAAATGAATCTGAAGCAAACTTGAAGCTGCAAGCTGTCCTGTAAGCTCTGCAAACAGAATATCTCTGGATTTACTTTCTTTTTTTGAACAAAAAAATCTGACAGTTAAGCTGAGCAGGTACCAGTAGTTGAGAGTGGGAAGCTCTCATTAACCTAATGATAAAATTCTGAATTTAAGTACTCAGAAATCAAATACCAAAAATTTGAGTTGCTTCGGTATCACTAGTGCAGCCAAGCTGTACATAACTATTTTTTAATTCATTTTTTTACCTAGAAGAATTTAATAAATAAGTAAATAGACAACATTTAATTATGAGTGTAAGATACATAGGATAAGTTGGACTTGCTCAAACAGCTTTTGTATTTGTCTTTCTCTATAAGTTTAAGGATTAGAGTGATATTATTTTACCATCCTACTCAGCCTGTAATAGGAATGATTGTGAAGCATTTAATGCTATGCAGATAATATTTATTGATGAAAAAAAAATAAATAGTACCACCATGTGGAAGTCCTTATTCAAGTTGATGAAAGCTGGGAGTCAAGGTCAGAAGCCCACTTCACTCAGAATTGTTCTGGGTGTTTCTTAGTGTAATGAGAAGATGCAAATACGCAGAATGTTTATGTGTCTGGACAAGTCTCCATTTTGTTTCGTTCCTAGAATTCTAGGGTTCCAGTGTTGTGACCTAGAACAAAACTTTGAAAATAGAAACTCACCAGTTATATTAGAGGAAAACGTTTCATATCCTTGGATAAGAAACACAAAGGCTTATAGGGTTTTTTTGAGTTAACTATGACCTTCTTTGGTTTCAGCAATTCAGCAAATTGCTTAACTGCAGCTTTTTCCCAAAATTAAATTTGCTAGTACATCTAAACAGCAATTTAAAGATAAATAACATTTGAATGAATAGCATCACTGTCATATTTTACTACAAATTAATAAAGAAGGGACTGTTGAAAACTGGACAAAGTAACAGTTTGCACATAAAAAAGGTGCAAATCTCTGCAGAAAAATTATGCTTGTCTTTCAGAGTGCACCTAACAAGTTCTCCATCAAGCCAATTTTGTTAGTCACTAATGAAACAGTGAACAACAGGATTTGTAATGGAACCTGATAGTGAGCTTGATGGGGAGCAACTTTAATTTCTGCTATGGACTCTTTTCCTTTAAACCTGCACCCAGTCTGCAGTCACATGGGTAATTCAGCATTCCTGAGAGACATCAGACCTTGAAAGTTTGCTGAAAGAACTCCAGAATTCATAAAGTTAATACATGCCTCTTTCAATATGACTAACATATGGTCTTAGGAAATTTCACCAATCCTACATAAAGGGACCAGCTCCAGAAAATGTTTCTGTTATTCTTTCAGTTACTCTGTTGGCTCTCCATATAGCAGTGACTATTGTTAAGATTCAATTCTGTCTGAATTACTAGTATAAAGCTAGCAATTATTATTTCTACAAAGAGAGATGTTTTTAGATGTATAACTTTGCTGTTAGATTTGCAGCGCTCTCTTCTCAAAACAGGCATCACACATCTTTTTAGTGATGATAGGAAGTAAAATTTTCTTCATGTGTCACGGAGATATAATGCATTATGGGCTTTATTTCTCTTTAAAAACATTTTGCAGTCATAAAATTCCGTATTAACATTCAATGCATAACAATACAATTATGTTTAATACTGAATTCTACACAATTCCAAAGCTTTAACATACTGTGGCTAATCCATTTCTGTTTAGAGTTACAGTGCTTATGGAAAATGAGTCAGAAATGCTGTTATACAATTGCTAGTTTAGTGGGATCTGTTCTCTTGCGCTGTCTTGAATAACCAGAATTACATCTCTCACTGTACATACCAATAGTTCATAAAAGCACTTTTGTTCATTAACTTAAATACTAGCAGATATTCTCTGTTTTTAAAAGCCATCTGGTGGCTGATAAGAACTGTAAAATCTTATCTCCTTTCCTAAGTCCAGTGGATCACAACCAAACAGAGGACAAAAGCTCCAAAAATGCCACCAACTTGGCTGTAATCTGCTGTTCCATGGGGTCATTGAATCTGAGATTATGAACGCATCAAAAATGTCACAGGGACGAAGGATGGGAGAGCATATGATTATTTTCTCTATGCAATTTTATTTCTCTACTTCTGTTCAGGAGGACATAATTTAAAAGCAGTTGGAAAGACTGACATTTGCTGTACTATTGGATAAAAACTAATTACACGTTAAGACTAAGTGCAAAGTTTGAAAGTAACAGTTGGGAATGAAACTATTCAGTTGCCACAGGTATGTTTCAGTTGAAAAATGAGTAGTTATATAACGTTCAGTAAAAGACTATTATCTGATGCCACTACCTTTTGATATCAGAATTAATTTATGCCTTAACTGTATTTAATGAATCATAGAATGATTTGTGTTGGAAGGGACCTTTAAAGACTATGTAGTCCAACTCCCTTTCAATGAGCAGGGATATTTTCAAGTAGGTCAGGTTGCTCAGGGTCCCGTTCAACTATAATTTGAATATTTCCAGGGATGGGGCATCTACAGCCTCTCTTGGCAGCCTGTTCCAGTGTTTTACCACCCTGATCATAAAAAATTTCTTCCTTGTACATAGTCTGTTTCTCTGTTATTTTAATTTGAAACCATTACCTGTTATCCCAACAAAACAGGCCCTACTAAAAATTCTGTTCCCATCTTTCTTATAAGCCCCCTTTAAGTATTGAAAGGCTTATAAGGCCTTACAACCTAGGCTATAAGACCTTATAAGGTCTCCACACAGCCTTCTCTTTTCCAGGCTGAACAACCACAACTGTCTCAGCCTTTCCTCGCAGAAGAGGTGTTCCAGCAGGTCCAGAGGGTCCAGAAGTGGCTTTCCTCTGGACCATTTCCAACAAGTCCATATCTTTCCTGTGCTGAGGACACCAGAACTGTACACAATACTCCAAGTGGGGTCTCACCAGAGCAGAGTGGAGGGGCAGAATCGCCTCCATCAACCTGCTCGTCATCATCCTTTTGATGCAGCCCAGGATGTGGTTGCCCTTGCTGGGCTGCAAGTGCACACCACCGGCTGATGTTAAGCTTTTCATCCACCAGAACCCCCAAGTCCTTCTCCTCAACGAGTACTCTCAATCCCTTCATTCCCAGCCTGTATTAATACTGGGAGTTGTCCTGACTCCAGCTGCAGGACCTCACACATGGCCTCGTTGAACTTCATGAGGTTTGCATGGGCCCACTTCTCAAGCTTTTCCAGATTCCCCTGAATCACACCCCATCCCTCAGGCATGTCAACTGCACCACTCAGCTTCATGTTGTCTGCAAACTTGCTGAGGGTGCACTCTATCCTGCTGTCTGTCACTGATGAAGGTATTAAACAGTACTGGTGCCAATATGGATCCCTGAGGGACACCACTCATCACCAGTCTCCATCCAGACATTGAGCCATTGACTACTACTCTTCTGGATGTGTACATCCAACCGATTTCTTGTCCACCCTTGTCCTCAGTCCCTTCAGAGAGGTCCATCCACTTGAGAGGTGTGGGAAGAGAGCCTGCCAGTGAAGACTGAGGCAGAAATGTTGTTTAGTAACTCAGCCTTCTCCTTGTCTCTTGTACCAGTTTGCAAGTTGTGTTCACCAGGTGTACACCTTGTTTGACTTTCCTTTGTGGCTGACTCACCTGTAGAAGTCATTATTATTATTCTTTGCATCCAGCTCCAGCTGCACCTTGGCCTTCCTGACCCCATCTCTGCACATTGTGCAGTGTCCCTATAGCCTTCCCAGGATACCTGTCCCTGCTTTTCTTGCCTGTTTATTTCTTTATTGCCCTCTAGTTTGACCAGCAGGTCTCATCCATGCAGGCCTCTTGCCTTCCTTTCCTTATTTGTTACACCTGGGGATTGAGATGTCTTGCACTCTGTGGAAAGCATCCTTAAAGATCTCAGGTCTGTTCTGCTCCCTTGTCCCTGAGGGAAGATTCCCAGGGGCTCCTGTTGACTAACTCCTTGAATAGCTGGAAGTTGGCTTTCAGGTCCTGACTTTAGGCTTTGCCTATCCCTTTTCCCTCAGGACTGTGAACTCCACTAGTGCATGATCACTGCAGCCCAGGCTGCCTTCAATCTTGATGTCACCAATTAACTCAGTTGCATCGGTGACCATCATGTCCAGTATCGCTTCCCACCAGTAGGGCTCTCTGTTAGCTGGCTTGAGAAATTATCCTCAATGCAATCCAGGAGTCTCTTGGATTGCCTACAGCTCATCATGCTACTTTTCCAGCAGATATCAGGGTGGCTGAAGTCCCCTGGCAGGACAAGAGCCTGCAAGAGCAATGCCTCCTGTAGAAGGCTTTGTCAATAGACAATCCCCTTGATCGCACAGCTTGTACTGAACATCAGCCAAGAGGTTCCCTTTGTTGCTTCAGTCTCTAATACTTACCCATAAGCTTTCAAAATGCTCATGCTGTTCTTCAGAGGCAGCTCTTCACAATCTACACAGATTTCTTGACAGAGAGGACAACTCTTCTGCTGTCCTTCCTTGCCTGTCGCTTCTGAGCAGCCTGTAGTCATCAATAGTTGCACTCCAGTCATGGTATTTGTCCCAGTAAGTTCCAGTAATGGCAACTAGGTTGTAGCTTTCTAACAGCACGGTGGCTTCCAACTCCTGTTGGTTGCCCATGCTGGTGGTGTAGAGGCCCTTCATTTGGGCTGTCAGCCATGTCACCTATTTAGAGGAACACACCTTAATTCCTGTGAGGTATTTCACTGGTATTCCCCTGTTGGCTTCTATTGTCTCAGGACTGCCTGGCTCATCTCTGTAAGACTTCAAGTGTGCCCCACTGTATGCAGCACATCTCAGACTAACAGTCTGAGGGTTCTCACCAATATCCCATCCCTCTAACCTTGGCATGTCATCCCATACCTTGTCACGGGAAAACCTGACATTATTCCCCTCCACCTTCAAGTCTAGTTTAAAGCTCTGTAAATAAACCTTGTAAGCAAAGACCCTCTTCCCCCTTTTAGAAAGGTGAATCCTATCCAATGCCATCATTCTGGTGGTGACACCAACCATAGAACCATGTGTTAATAGATAGGTATATTGCCACTGATATCAGTGTACATGGTGCTAGTTAGGTGTGTCAGAAAGGAGGAACTTCTGAAACATTTTATTCACCTGCTGTAAGGAAGCCACAAGGGTAGGGGCATAAGTAAGCATTCACTTACACACAGCTCTGGAACCAATCAAACAACAAAAAAATGCTTCATATGAGTGCTGGTCAAACTTTAAACAAAAGCTGCTTTCTGAATTGCATATGCCAGTCTTTTCAATAAGTCTGATGACTAAATGGAGCAAAACAACAACCTTTGAAAATATTGAAGTGTCCACAAAAAATGAAATCAGCTGTTACAGTGAGACACTAATTACAGGATTCCTCAGAAAAATAATCTTACTGTATTCTTTGAGCTCAAAAATACCTCAGTAGGTGTAGAGGCATCCAAACATTATTCTTCTGAACTCTGTATGTGCATCCCAGATGTTAACATAAATTTTGGGAAGTGTATGATTCAGTATTAGAGGAAAGAGCCTGTGTGGAACAAACTGACACACTGATTTTTTATGCAGTTTTCATGCTGGCACGGAGCAAGTGGCAGTTCAGTCAAACCATAAGCCCTTCTTTTTTTTCTGAAGTTTTTGCCTACTTGCTGTTTAATATTAGCTTGTTCCAGAGCCACAAAGAAGGGGGTAGGGGACTTCTCACTATGGTCCTGCTCACTCTGGGAGTGGGCCTTGGATCAGATCCTCTACTGTATATCTTCTCCATTTACATCAACCACATCTGTCACAGCTCCAGAGTTTCCTCTTACAGTGTCTTTCCCTCGTTTCCATCTTCCCCTGTAATTTCAAATCCTTACCCTTTGATTTAGGCATAAAAATTTTGGGAGTTTTATGTTCTGGGTTTCTTAACTCTGTGTTCTGTTACATCCAGTCCCATTTCTAATCAAATTGAATCCAGTTGGTAAGTCACATGTAAAAGCTAACTTTTGCATGTAGCTTTTCAGTTTGATGCTCTTCAGTGTCAACTCACATAACCAAAGTACATTTGTTTCTTATAGGACACTGTGCTAATCTGACCCAAGATTTAAATTTTGCATGCAGTAGCCCTTCATCCTCCAAACAGCTACAGTCAAACAGCAAATGAAGCAAATCCAGACTAATAACAGAGGGGCACCTCACATCAATTGTTTTGTCCTCTTGAGTAATCAGTTGCTACTGGTCATTGTCTCATATGTTCTTTCCCACAGAATTGACTTTTGTGGACAACAAAAATGATGGGACAAAAAGCGGAAGTGTTTTCTTCTTTTCGGTACATGGGACATTGCTGCCTTCAACACAACTCCAGCAACAATGATGTTTTAGACCTGAAACCTGCATGCCTGGGTTGAGTGGAATCCGAAGGTTTCTGATTCAGTGGAGACCAGAATTAAATTCCTTACTTCACCATTGGCTTTCTGTGTAACCTTGGATGATAGGATGAGTCATCCCCTTTCTATATGCTTCCATGCCTTCAAATACATTGGGGAAAACAGTCCACAGAAATCACAGGACAATGGAGGCTGGCAGGAGAGAACGTCTCCAGCCCCTGCCCCAGCCCCTGCCAAGAGCAGGCTCAGCCATGGGCTCAGACCAGGCTGCTCAGAGCTTCACCAAGCCAGGACTGAAATGCCAACGACTGGAGACAGCCCAACCTCCCTGGGCCACAACCCCACTATTGGACCTCATGGGGAAAAGGCTTCTCCTCATCTGCAGATGGAGCCTTTCATGTTTCAGCTCGTGCTGCTGTCTCTCACCCTCCTACCAGGCACCACTCTGAAAAGCCTGGCTGCATGTCCTCCATCCCCTCCCATCAGTGCCAGGGATGCTGTTGGGTGCCCCCAAAGCCATTCCTTCCCCCATCTGAAAAAGCCCTGGTCCTTCAGCCTCTCCTCACAGGGCAAGGGTCACAGCCCCACTGCTTCAGTCCATCTCCTCACCTCCTGTCATTTCTGTATACATTGAAAAGGTAGCATGACAACTGATGTAATAAAAGCAATAGATGGTTAGTTGTTATGTTGATAAGGGGCATATGATGTCTAGAACAGGAAGAATTTGCCAGACATTAAAGTAGCAATAATGACAGCTCTCAGAGCCATAATAGTCTCATGCTTCACAAAAGTGTCCTGAATACCAGTAGCTTGTTTAAGTGTACTTTCTAGTGAAATAAAAACCAAGATATTTTTTCCTAAAATATTCAAACAGACTTTATATTTGGTATTTAGTAAGGATTTCTTCCTTACTGTACGAAGTCTTTTCATCAAGGTGACCCATAAATAGATAAAAGTTTTGTAATGGAAAGGAACAGCAGTGCTAGAGATGAGATTTTCTTTTCTCTGACAAGTCCTGTGCCTTATTAATATGCTTACCAAGCAACATTGACCAACAGCTAATTCCTTATAGTAAGTCACATTTTATTTTTCTCACTGACATATCAGCACTCAAAAAAGGATAAAAGCAAAAAAATATGTGCAGCACTCAGGTACCACACAAACATTATTTCAACATCTTAAATGGAACTAAATGAGTTTGCAGACATGGTGCTGACCCTCTGCATTTAGGTTAATCCCAAAGGACAATCTCAAAGACTCTTTTGAGGGAATTCATTAACTGTCTCTCTCAGGCTGAACCTTCAAGCACATCCCTTGTAGGAGGTGAGCACTTCCCTTCCTCCCCTACCTCAAAAAATTCTCCCCAGCAAACAAACAACCACCAGCCCTTTCCTTGTCTCTCTCCCATTCCTCGATACAATAAATGTTACGGCAGATTTGAGGAGACATTTGTTTGCAGTGACTGCATGCTTCTTGTTAGGAAGGAGCCCTTTGCCATCTGGGTTCAGTCTCTTCAGTTGGGGTCTGGAGCTTTTCAGTGTGGGACTTGAATAGTGAAGTATAATATGTGTTGTATATTGTGGCTAGAATGCAAACATTACAATCAGTTAGATTTTGAGGAATTCAAGTACAACCACAGGCCTAGGGTGCAACAGCACAGAAAGTCTTTCTAGTTACAGTACTGTATGCATTAACCCAAACGAACAGTGCTTTGACAGCCCTGTGACTCTCATTCTCAACCTTGTATTGGTGCTGGAGGCTCGCCACTGGAAATAGAAATCCAACTTTATCACTTGAACCCAGAAAAATCTTGCCCTGTGCCATATGGGGAAAATATACTGGACCAGAAGTGGAAGCCCATGTTCAGAGGCAAGAAAATGCTTTGGAACAGCATGAGACAGGTGGGGAAGAGGAGCTGCAAGAAACAGCACGGAGAGAAAAGGTAACAGGTTTATTTCTGAACATAGCGAAGGGGATAACATGCAAAAGAAAGTTATAACAGATCAATGGGCATTCTGAAATGTCCAGTTACAAAACATTTGACACCAGTTTGTACAAAGATTTCAATTCCAGATATAGAAAGAAACTGTAGGAAATAAATAGAAAATTTCAGAAACAGATTTATAGAAACCAGAGGTGGCAGATGCTCTGGGGCTCACCCAGCCTATTTTCCTGGAAACAGAAAAAGGGTGGTGGGATAAGCATTTGCTACCTCTGAGTACCTCTGGATGGTGTTCAGGACAAAAGCATGGTTCCAGCTCATGTGGATGCTTGTCAGATTCATTAGTGGATTCTGGGAGTTGTTCACATAAGTGTGTTCTGGGCCTCCTTGCCTGGCAACAACAAAGGAACAGCACTATTGTGCTTCAACAAGTTCATCCAAAAAGCAAGGGGTGGGAAGAGAGGAGCTCTAGACAAGGGCAGGGTTTAGGGCCTTTATCAGTACTTGATTTCTCTAATGCAGCCATATACAGACTGTCATGGTGTTACTTTCTTTTAAGGCCTTCTCTCCACCCCCTATTTTCAACCACCTTCAAAGTTTTCATCCTGCACTTCAAGACTCTTGCCAGCTGTCTGCATCATCTGCGTTGGATCAGGCTTCCTGTGATGAGGTGGATGATTGCTTTTCAGTGTGTATTCCTGGTCACGCTGAATCTGAAAGCAGAGGGAACTGGTGGCCATTTCTATGAAGTGTAACCCCACGAATTTTCATGAAGCTGTAAAGAAGGAAAACACCTTAAATTTGGCCTCATTAGTAGAAATAGACAGTGACTAACCCTTTGAAAAAAAAAAAAAAAAGGATATTCAAAGTCAGGAATTATAGTATCGTATGAAACTTTAATTAAGAACACATATTGCAACATTGATAATAAAACTGTGGGAGTTGGCAAGGCTGGTTGGATTTATGCTACCAGCAGCTTATATCCCTCACAGAGTAATAGTTAACAGTAAACAGAGAAGAATCACAGAGCAGGGCACATAGGCTCCTGAATTGGAGCACTAAGAGTTTCGGCCTGTGGTTATGAGCGCCAGGTTGCACGAAAAGACTTCTAGGACTGAAAGCTTTTGTATGGGTGGGCAGGTGGGAGAACAGGAAACATATTCTGAGATGGAGAGGTTGCCATGAGAAGTGAAATGCAGAGAATGCTTAACAGGTTACTAGCTGTACACAGGTGTTTTATGGAAATAATTCTAGTCTGGCTTCAAAACTGTCTCAGTGCTCAGTGTTCAGTCTTGAAGTCTGTTTTGCTAGGCTGCAATTGTTAGCTTATAAACAGGGGACACTGTGATGTTATCCTGCAGTTATAGCTTATCAATGAGTTGTGTTTGGTGTAATCCTTGGGTGTCATCACTTGAAAGCTTATCTCTATTGCTCTGATATATACGATCAGATGCTATACTATGGAACAATTTTTTTCTAACCAGTCACCAATATAAAGTGAGCTTTACAAATAAAGTCCGCAAGATTTCTGTGTTCACTTTTATGTAATCAGGCTTTGGGTTATATATAGAAACAAAGATACTGACGGAAATCAGATTCTGAATTCACGTAAGAGACAACTGATGATAGATTTATAGGTGTGTTCATCCAGTCAAAGTACAGAATCAGCACTTCATAGTGCATCCTAACAAATACGGCTGATGAGCTTGAGTTGTACTGCATAAATAAAATTCAGCTGTAAACCCCTTATCCCTCCTCTGCCCTCTCCTCACCTAGCTTAAGGAAGTCTAAATTTCTAAACTTGCATAACTGTCTGAAAACTGTTCAACTGATTTGAGGATTTTTTTCTAAGTGCTTAGTCAGACTCTAAAGGTAAAGGGATTGATTTGTCCCATTCAGCATTTATTTTAATGCTACCTGTTGCATATAGAAGAAATACTCCTGTCTTATCTTGGTCTCAAGTAACAACAAGAAAATGAAAAAGCTAGATTGGTCATTTTCCAGAAAGCAATTCAAGCATCCTCACCATTTAGGGTTTTTTTAGTTTCTTTATACTCAGTATAGCAGATCTTTTTTTTGTGGGTTTGAAGTGTTACACACATACAGATGCAGAAAAAAAGTTGGTGTCTTTGCATTGCTGACCACATCTATAGACTTTTACCTACCAGTATGTAAGAATATTTGCTCATACAAACAGAAGATTATTCCTCATAGTACATTTCTGGGATTCACTTTAGCATTAAATAATCAGCCTACTTACAGGAAGTTTGGGAGAATAAGTGAATGTGGACAGGAAAAAATTAGATTATATTGAGCAACAGTGAATTATAGGCCTACTTAAGAATATGAACACGAGTTAGAGGATGAAACTTCTGTAATTTTTCAGCTCATTTAATCTGAAAGGCCCACATATGGAGTTACATAGCCAGAGGTAACATCTGCAGTTGGGTTGGTACATGCCTGTTGTGCTGGCATTAGCCCTGTGACCACAGTGACTTCTATTGCTCAGCTCTTTTGGTGGCCTGGCATCTTTAATATTCCCTCAGGCTCTATGGTAGAGCAAGTGGACACCCACACTGGACTCCAAACGAATCATCTTAATGAATGACATATTATGAGCCTTGTGAAAGTGATTTTCTTTGCTCCATGGTGTAGTTGGCTAACTTCCTATTACTGAAGGTTCAGGCTAAATCCAACACTAAAGCTATGCAAATTCTTGCCAGCATATCACAGAAACAAGTCTTATTCAAAGCAATTCTTGCTTTTGTTTTCTAGAAGGAAAATTAACTGTTACACTGGCTTGGGGAACAGTTATCTACTATCCCACATTACTGGTAATGAATTCACATCTAAAGACTTGAGTTTTATAGCAAGGTATACCTTTTACAAAATGTGCAACAAAGATTCTGATAAAATCTTATTTTCTGGCCTACGATTTATTGAGAACCACTGTTAGCTGTCAGAAACTGACAATGAAAGTGCTGAGAGCATGGGGCAGGCAGCTCACCCTTCCTTACTTGTTATGACTTGGCTTTCTTGTGAAAAGCCTTACTTTCATAGAAGACTATGCCTTACTTTCCTACTTTCCCTTTTTCAAGAAAGGGAAGCATCATCTGATTTTAGTAACTCAGTGACATGCACAAATTTATGTCCTGTAGGCTTATTACTTCCACATCTAAGACTGAATAATATTTTCTGCTCCAAAATCCTGTTGCAATCACTTGCTACTCTGTTTAAATACTCATCTTCCAGCTTTTCTAGCTTTGCCTGAAATATCTGCCTTCTGCCTTTGCTACCCAGCCCCTGATTCTTCTGAAACACAGATGCATCAGAGAGGAGAGCTATATGTACATAGAATAAACTACATTTTTTCTGTCATGAACATTAGGCATGGAAACAGTCTCTGTAGCAGGGCCAGTGAGGGCTTAAGATAAAAACAGGCTTTGATTTGACTGAACTCTGAAGCTCTGAGAATAGCATTCAATGCTGCTTGTTATCCGTATGGTTCCCAGTCAGCTCACACTGTGTGCATCTGAGGAGTGCTGAGCTGTGCCTACATGTGAAGCCCATATAGCTGGGTAGTGAAAGTGTAAAGTTCTGTGAGGCAAAGCCAGGACCTTCATCTTGTTCATTCCTGAGGGCATGGTAGGAAAGACTGTTCCACTCTTCAGGCTAAATTGTACCCAGGCTATGACTTGAAGACACCCTGATGCAAAACAAGGATTTTCTTCACTTTGCTTTGGAGTAGAAGTTTCTCCTTCATTTAACTCTGTAATTTTAGACTTTTATCAAAACTCAAATATTACAGAATTGCTGTCCTACCATTTCTGTCATAGCGATCATTTTAAGATTTTTTGAAGCTCATGGATGGTTAAAACGTCATTATTTTCTTGATTGTGGAGGGTTTTTTTTTAATGCCATGCTTCCCTCCCCTTTACCCCAATGCAGGTTTTCTGAAGCATGTTTATTCAAAGTCATAGAATCATAGAATAGTTTGGGTTGGAAGGGACCTTCAAAGGTCATCTAGTCCAACCCCCGGCAATGAACAGGGACATCTTCAACTAGATCAGGTTGCCCAGAACCACATCCAGCCTGGCCTTGAACGTCTCCAGGGATGGTGCATCCACCACCTCTCTGAGCAACACGTGTCAGTATTTTACCACCCTCATTGTAAAGAATTTCTTCCACACATCCAGCCTGAATCTCCTCTCATTTAGTTTAAAACCATCACCCCTCGTCTTCTCACAATAGGCCCTGCTAAAACATCTTTCCCCGTCTTTCTTACAGGCTGCTTTTATGTACTGAAAAGCCACAATAAGGCCTTCCTGGAGTCTTCTCCAGGCTGAACAACCCCAACTTTCTCAGCTTTTCCTCATAGGAGAAGTATTCTGTCCCTCTGGTAACTTTTGTGACTTTCCTCTGGACCCTCTCCAACAGGTCCATGTCTTTCTTATACTGAGGACTCCAGAGCTGGACACCGCTCTCCAGGTGGAGTCTCACTAAAGCAGAACGGAGCGGCAGAATCACCTCTCTTGGCCGGCTGGCCATGCTCCTTTGGATGCAGCCCAGGACACAGTTGGCCTTCTGGGCTGCAAGTGCACACTGCTGGCTCATGTCCAATCTTCCACCCACCAGTACCAAGTCCTTCTCCTCAGGGGTACTCTCCATTCCTTCACCCCCCAGCCTGTATTGATACTGGAGAGTGCTGTGACCCAGATGAAGGAGTCTTCACTTGGCCTTTTGGAACCTCATGAGGTTCACATGCGCCCACCTTTCAAGCCTATCCAGGTCTCTCTGTATGGCATCCCACCCCTTGTGTACGCCACCACCACTGCTCAGCTTGTGTCATCTGCAAACTTACTGACAGTACATTCAATCCCACTATGTCATTGATGAAGGTGTTAAACAATACTAGTCCCAGTATGGAGCCCTGAGGGACGCCACTTGTCACTGGTATCCATTCAGACGTTGAGCCATTGACCACTACTTTGTGGATGCAACCATCCAGCCAATTCCTCATCCACTAGACACTCCACCCACCAAATCCATATGTCTCCAGTTTAGAGAGGAGGATGTTGTAGGGGACTGTGTCAAAATCTTTACAGAAGTCCAGATAGACCACATTTGTAGCCCTTCCATCGTCCACTGATATAGTCACTCCATCATAGAAGGCCACTAGATTGGTCAGGCAGAACTTGCACTTGGTGAAGCCATGCTGGCTGTCTTGAGTTACCTCTCTCTCCTCCATGTGCCTTATCATGCCTCCTAGGAGGATCTGTTCCGTGATCTTCCCAGGCACAAAGGTAAGGTTGAGAGGTCAGTCATTCCCAGGGTCCTCCTTTCCACCCTTTTAAAAAATGGGTGAGATATTTCCCTTTTTCCAGTCACCAGGGACCTCACCTGACTGTCGTGACTTCTCAAATATCATTGAAATCAGCTTGACAAATACATCAGCCAATTCCCTCAGTCATGTCAATGTCAACTCTCTAGCAGCCAACTTAATAGAAAAATGATTTATCCTTGAAATTCTGAGATGTATTGACAAGAATAGGAAAAAGTAAGGCAAGGAGTAATCAGTACCGTGAAGTAGTAGGGGGAGTCCACATATCTGCCATTAAAGGGGTTAGTGTATTGTGCAGGAAGAACAAAAGTAAGAGTGGTGTTGACCCCATGCTTCACATAATGCTTCTGACTCAGTCATGTGGCACTCTTCTGGGATTCATTGCTGATTCCTCAGGCATAGAGTTGAGGTAATCATCCAGTTTGGAGGCAAGATAGTTAACAGCCCTTTCAAGAATAACATGAAGTGACAGTGATTGTGCCAGGCCATCAGCCAACAGCAAGATTTTTAGTACAGAGTACTACAAAATAGTGTTAGATGCACCTTAGTACGATAACTTGTACACTCATTGAAGAACTAATGAATGGGCATCAGCAGGTCCAAACTTCACAAACAAACGCATGGTTGTGGAAGATAGACGCTGCTCAAATTTATTTTTCAGAAAAAAGTAGAGTTGGTTCAGCTTTCCCTGCTATTAAGTGGCATAACCATTTTTGAATACAAACATAGTAACTCTATAATGGGTCATAAAATTAAAACCATGTAAATATTAGTAGTGCTGAAACTATTTTGTCCTAGGAGCTGCCTGTAGTTTTAGTTCTATCACTAAGGGTTTGAATGGAGACATATGGTCACCATCAGCTTGGATATTTAATTTTGAGATGACACTTTTATTAATTCATCTGACAAGGGGGAAGCTACCATATAACTGGTTGCAATTAGCCAAACCATATTTTTCTCTAACCAGTTCACTCTAAACCAAAAGCCAAAATGGCATTTTAGAATTATAACATCACTCACAGATTTGCATCTCCTGATGAATTCCCAATGTTAAGATTCAAGCCATACTGTAAAACCAACCCTCAATTATACCTTTTTAGAGAGGAAGATCAGTGGCAGGTGGTGCCTGCTATAAAAGCCTCATTAAAAGCACCTTCTGTTTGAGTATCACAAAAGGGAGTCACCAGATGGAGGCACAGCTCCACATGGTAGCCTTACCTCAAATGAGAGTTTCACCTGACACTTTGGGGACAGCAGATTTTTTTTTCCTGTAACTAACAAGCCACTGAGGTTCAAGAGAGGATATATTAGGATTAATTGTACTTGATCACTAATCCATTGTAATGCCATATGCTGAAGGCGTTGTTCATTGTCAAGCCTAGAGACAGGTAGAGCCCCTCTGGTAATGTAAACTGTCCCCATTTCCACAGAGCTAATCTAATTTCACCTCCTTACAGACTTCAGATTCCAGTAAAGATACTTAACTCTTCCTGCTTTGTCTCCTGATGCATTTTTGAATGGTCGCAAATCTGATATAGGAGCTAATGATGCTGAAACCTGCTGACTAATTGGAAAATTATTTTTCCTGGTGCTGCTTGCTGAAATGAGCAAAACATTGAAAGGGTATTTACTGTATGGTGTGCTCAGCCTGTCAGTTCAAAAAGCCAGCTCTTCCCTCATCAGCCACACAGTTTAACTTCTCACACCTCCTCCCCCCGCTAGTCCCAAAACACATTCAAAGAATATGTGATTTACTAGATGAGAACAATTGGCAGGCTAAACCATGTGAGTAAACTTTATGTTTCTTAGAGGAGGCGTTGTCACCTTGAGCAGCCCTTGGAGTGGGAGGATTTTTTCAGTGACTCGGCTTTGGGATTGATCCAAACCATTAAGTGCCAAACAGTGTAACCAAAGCATTTTTCTACTGTGTTTTGTGTTAAGCTACTTTAAAATTTGCCACCCACCAAGCCTGTTTCTTAAATCAAGGAGGTCAGTCTTATTTAATATGTAGTACGCACACTTGTGAGAGGCAGAAAGATAGGTGTAAGGAATTCACATATTTTTACAGAGTGATATGTAACATCCTATGTCCCAGAAGAAAAGAAAAAAAGAAAAAAAAAAAAAAAGAAAGAGTAGTTCTCTGTTCTAACTGTACTAGCTATTAAGAGCCAAAATATGTTTTCATATTAATCTGATTGGAGGGCTGATCTACTCAAATTGAGAGAGTAAGAAATGAATCACGGCTTTAGTGTATAACATCTTGTCTTGTACTACCTTCTTTAAACTACTCTATACTTACAAAATGCCTTCAATTCCAGAAGGGACTCCATGTGTGTTGCCAGCTGCATGCACTTAAAGATCAATTCAACCATCACTGAAATGCAACCATCTCTGGGGTGGAACACAGCAACTCTTCTATTCCAGAAAAAGCAAAAAACTGTTTTTTAGGAGGAGGAAGTGAAAAATAACAGCTCCAACTGCAGTTCCAAGGGAAATTATGCTGGCAGAGTATAATTACCCTTGTTGAAAGGTGGCCAAGACACTGGAGCTAACATTCCCTACTCCAAGAAAAGGTGCCAGGGGATCTTTAGCAATCACAGGTGCTCAAGACCTCAAGTTTGAGTTCAAAAGGCATTGGCTGACATAGATGAGAAGAGTCTTCCTCTCTTTTAAGTAGAAAGACAGGTATGCCTGGCATTTCCTTCCTCGCCCCCCACTCCCCTTCTTCCCAGCCCCAATATCTGTGTTACACATTGTGCAAGGTGATGAACCCTTGCTCCTATGAGAGCAAATTCACTCAGGACAATACAGCTATCAGTGGCTAAGGTTATCCATGGGAGAAACTGTTCACTGGAGACCAACAGGACCAAGTCCATCTAGTCTACCTCCAACATCTTACAAGTTTAATGTAGCTTTAGCTTTCTTTTAAATCAGGATTTTGATGGCATTTCCAAACCCGTATAAACTTATTGTGGTTTTCCTCTGCTTCCCATAAAGAAATCCCTTCCAGTTAATTTGGAATTCCCAGTTAATTGGGAACGTGTCCCACAGTGTAGGACAGAGAGAGGAAAAATGAAATGTAGCGCCTGAAAACGAGAAGTTACATAAGGTGCAATAGTCCCATATTCTCATTTGCTTTCTATGCTGCCTGGGCTTGGATTTAGCAATCGTACAGTAAGCTAGTCCTCAACCTCCACTGTGTGTACTGTACACATATGGGTCTTCATAGATATATCTATCTATCCATCCAGTCAGATGGCTCTTCCTGATAGAAGATGAATGGATCTGGCAGAATTGTAACAAATAACCTCCAAAACTAGACTGATGACTGTGTTCATGAATAAAAGTACTGAGTTCAGCATATTCTAATTAACTGAGGTGAGTTATTCAAGGGAGTATAGACTATACTCGGGTACCTAAGAATAAATTTTGGGATTCATAATGTATTAATGAGATTTAACATGAAAATATGTAAAATCTATGTGTGCATTGATTTTCATTGGTATTCATCAGTTTAAAATCTAGATAATTTACTAAGGAAGAAAAAGACTGATTTATCAGTTGCACAATGAAAAAAAAAAATCCACCCATAGCTGTGTATGGTGACTGTGTATGTAGTTTTTGCCTTCTGAAAGTGAGATGGGGTATTTTAGTGATTAACTTTCTTGTAAATCGAGTGCTTTGAAAAATTGCTATGTTATCCTTGTTGTAAGCTTCTTAACAGTGCCCTTTCTGGCTGTGTGTTATATTCCTGGAAAGTGAAAAGAGTTTCAGAGAAGTTGCAGGTGGCTGTTATTCCTCTTGTTGAAGGAATATGACATGAGAGAACTATCTCAAAGCACCAGTTATGCCTTTATGATATATCTGAAAATTTTGTTGAAATTGAAGAGGAAAGATCTTGTGGACTTGATAGTGACTTCAGTTTTGAAATTAAACAGGTAAATGTAACAGGTCATTTTCTGCCAAGTTTCTCTCCAGCCAGGTGACCCTCAGCATATATTGGTGCACTGGATTGTTCTTCCCCCAGTGCAGGAGTTTAGGTGGCTCCTTGTTCAACTTCTTGAAGTTCCTGTTGGTCCATTTCTCCAGCCTGTCAAGGTCCCTCTGGGTGGCAGTATGGTAGTTTGGTAAATCAGCTATTCCTCCCAGTTTTGTATTATCACAGAATCATAGAATGGTTTGGATTGGAAGAGACCTTAAAGGTCATCTAGTTCTAACCCCCTGCCATAAGCAGGGACACCTTCCTCTACACCATGTTGCTCAAAGCCCTGTGCAACCTCACCTTGAACACTTCCAGGGATGGGGCAGCCACAGCTTCTCTGGTCAACCTGTTCCAGTGTCCCACCATGCTCACAGTAAAGAACTTCTTCCTAATATCTAACCTAAACCTACCCTGTTTTGGTTTGAAGTCATTGCCCTTTGTCCTATCACTACATGCCCTTGTAAAAAGTCCTTCTCCAGCTTTCTTGTAGGCTTCCTTTAGGTATTGGAAGGCTGTCTCCCCTGAGGGTCTCCCCTGAGCCTTCTCTTCTCAAGGCTGAAGAAGACCTACCAATAGACCTGGTGAAGATGTTAAACAGGATCCGATCCAGCACTGACCCTTGGGGTACACTGCTAATTGGTCTGCAATTAATCTTTGTTTCACTGAACATCACTTTCTTGGTCTGGTCATTCAGACACTTTTCAATCTACCTCACAGCATGCTCATCCAGCCCATACATCAACAGTCTGGCTGCAAGGATCTTATGAGAGACAGTGTCAGAAACACAGCTGAAGTCCACATAGACAATATTGACCACTCTTTTCTCATCTATCAAACCAGTCATTTCATCATAGAAGGTTATCAAGTTGGTCAAGTGATATCAGAGTTCATGTCACAGTGGTGTGGTGGAGACATAAAGTATACGAGTATGGTTGGTGTTTGTAAAACTGTATTGCTGTAAAATAACCTTAAAAAAATTATGAGAGCAAAATTAATGATAGAATCATAGAATCATGGAATGGTTAGGATTGGAAAGGACCTTAAGACCATCTAGTTCCAACCCCAGTGCAATGGGCAGGGACGCCTCACACTAAACTGTGTTGTCCAAGGTTCTGTCCAAGCTGACCTTGAACACTGCCAGGGATGGGGCATTTACCACGTCTTTGGGCAACCTGTTCCACTGCCTCACCACCCTCACAGTAAAGAACTTCCTTATATCTAATCTGAACTTCCCCTGTTTCAGTTTAAACCCATTACCCCTTGTCCTATTGCTACGATACTTGAAAGGGAAACTGGGAAACTAGTTTGACAAATCCTATGCTTCGAAAGTCAGATGGGACCTACTTAAAGAATTTGATTTATAGTCAGGCTTTGGATTATTGACCTGTTTAATGCCTTCAGATCTTTTCCTTCAACAGAATGAGCTGAGCATCTTGAGGATCCAGGAGAATTTAATCTTTTAATTGGTTAATTTTGAGTAAGGGTGTCCGATAGATACCTTATTATTTCTGCATAACAGTTATAAAAAATTGTACCAACAATATCGTGGTTTCCTGTATCAAAAGTAATCTGCAGCTAGATTGTTATACTTAATCGATATTTCAGACTGGATTCTATAACTGCTTTTTAAATCAGAATGGGGAAATGCAATAGCCCACATTTTAAGATAATTTTTCAGGGTATATTGAATCTGGGGAAAAGCTTTGATGTTGTCTTAGCCCATACCAGTTCTATTTCTCTCAGCATAACTAATAATTGCTTTTACCTCCATTAGAAAGTATTTCAAGACTTCCTCCTTTCTGCATTTCATTTGTGTCTATACGGTTTTCCATGTTCAGCCATTTCCATAGTTTTCATATGCCTGTTTCTCAATGTTGACAAAAAGACTGGAGTAACAAACCCATTGTGCTCAGTTTTAGGAAAGCAGAGATAAACAGATTTTTGAAGATCCTACCTGATAGTATTTGCATGTCCAATAGGTACATATCTTTAAGATTACTAAATTAAAAAACCAAACCAAAACAAAACCTTTACAGTAATTATTTGATTGATGGTGTTCATATTCCGTTCAACTGATTTCACTGCTGTCATTTTTGTATTCCTTTTTCTGGCATTTTTAATTTCTGTGTTCATCCTTTACCTTAATCTTTTAGCTTACATAACCAAAAGACTGAGGCATTAATGTTCCAACTATGTTGATCCCATTCAAAATCATATAATTTTCCTACAGGGGACAGAATTGCAAACATTAGTCTGTCTACAGGTATTATTTTTTATGTCACCTGAGTCTGAGATAAATAAATCCTATTTTTTGTAAATGCAGAGAACCTAGAGTTCCCTTTTACTTCATTCAATATTTTGCGTCCTCAAGCATTTGTATTAATAGAAGACTGGTGAACACCCCAGCAGAAGTGGAGGTTGTGAGGCACTGGCACAGGCTGCCAGAGAAGCTGTGGCTGCCCCATCCTTGGCAGTGTTCAAGGCCAGGTTGGACGGGGCCTTCAGCATTTTATACTTCCAATATTTTTGAAAAAAAAAAATAAAAATTGTGATCTAGTATCAAAATTTTGTGATCTACTACCTGGTGGCCTTCTGCCACCAGACTTCTGTGTCCTATTACTTATAATCTGTCAGGATGGTGAAACAAACAAATACACATAAACTACGTGTTGATAGACAGTTCATTTGGATAATGATTTTGTACTGTGGATCAGAAATGAAGCTTATAAGTTGAAGACATTGTATAAAAGGTTTAGATCAAGCAAGGGCCTACCTTGGCCTGGGGTCCTGATATATGTCTGTATCCAATGAAGATGCAGCAAACTAAATCACTGGAAAGAAAAAATCTACAGCTGATTAGTGCCTCACTACCACTCCTGAATTACTCATTTCCCAAAGCAAACTACGTGTCTCTGCAGTGCCTTGTGCAACCCCTGTTTTTCACCGCAATCTAGTGAAAACAAAGGATTTCATTGTTGCTACAAGAATTTTTGTTCCTGAAATGATTACTTATACTACTACATGGGTATAAATAATTGGACTTACTATTTTCTCCAATGCTGAAGCAGAATACTTGTAAATCTGTGTCTGGCAGAAGTATTCATATACTTGTACCATAATGCAAATGATAAGCAAAATAAGTTACTGTGTTTTCTCATGTAGCTTCCTTTTTTATTTTCCCTTTTTTTTGCCTCATGTTTTCTCTTCATGATCCTTTTAAGCCTCAGATGGAATTTATACCATATTGGTTGTTTTTTTCAGTAGCCTTATGGCCTTTCATAGTTTCCTATATTATCCTTCTTTCTGTTTGTTTTGTGTGCTCTTATTAGGGTTGTTGTTAGCTCCATTCTGATGTTTGTAGTTTTTGGAAATCTGAATTTTTGTTATTTATGTTATCAGTGATCTGACCTGGGTTGCCCACAGCAATGTTCCAACTGTTCTCAGGTCCTCAATTACTAATTATGCAGATGAACAGATTGTGCAAACTCTTTCCTTATGGCCACATTCTGGAGGAGCTGTTTTTATTAAATTGCTGCTGTACTTGAATTTTAAGGAGGTGCTGGCCAGTTCTTAGTGTTTTGTTTTGTTGTTTTTTGGTTTGCTTTTTTTTTTTCCAGATGTCCTGTATATGTTTGTTGCAGTAATTTATTAACAAATGATAGTTATGTACATATACACACACCAAAAAAAAAAATCAAGCCTGGAACATCCAAAAGTGACGTGCTTGTAAGAAGAAGTAAAAGACGTAGATTAAAGCCAGATACCTAGAAGAGCAGCCTTTTCCTGAAGGTCACCAGGACAGTGGACAGCCTGCTAATAGAATACTCAGAGCTGTTAACATTAATGAAACAAATTAATCACTAGTGAACATTGATTGATGTCATTACACAAGGGATGTTCAGAGAGAATTAACTTTTGAGGCAAAAAATTTTGCTATGTTAATAATGCTTTACCAATTCCACAGTTTTTGAGGAGCAAGTCATGGTGTGACATTCTGTGAAAAGAAATGATATCCTAATGGACATCTTCATTAATGTCAATATCATCCTAAGAACACGGAACTGATCCCATCTTGGGAGACAACACTGGACTGTGGGATTATGGTCAAGCCCCATCTTTCTTTTTTACTGTGCTACAGTGGTGGCCAGAATAAAATGTCTGTTTCTGAAAACACTGTACACTCTTGTTGGTCATTTGAAGTCACTTATTGACTTTGGTAAGTGCAGCACCCTTGACCATCTCTTGCCAGTGTAAGCATGAAATCAGATGTCCCCTGAGGAACCATCTTTATCTCAAAAGACAGGCAAGACTATCCAGATAACATACCAGAATAGTGGTCATTTTCTTCATAGAACAGACTTCTGGAAATAAAAAGAAAGTTTTTCTTTTCCTTGCGTCTCTCCTATAGAGTTGTGCAGGGTGGAAAAAAGTAGGATTCGTCCAGAAGAATGGAAAAAGTGAACACTAGAAATCAGAAGGAAATTTTATATCTGTGAAATCTCCGAGTGACTTCAGTATGGACAGATTCTAGTCTTAAATATTTTGTTGCCTACCTAAGTGGCCACTCAAAAAGACCAGGAATCATTATATCCCAGCCTTAATAGTTGTTAATCTTATCTGATAGAATAATGATTGAATGAATTTTTAGAGAAGATAGTGAGAGTTGTGATTCAAGTGACTCTTGCTGTGAGAAAGGATGATGTTATGTCCCTTGGCCACCTCAGTCTGGGTTCCAGGAATAGGCTGAGAGGAAAAGCAGCTCTTTCTCTTCTTTCAACACTCTCCTTCCACTCGGGATACACCTGTAAAGACTTCTGGTGTGGTATCATGATGGAATACTGTAAAACATATCAGATTGATAAAGTAGGATAATCTGCTTTCAGTTTTATTTGCCATAAACCCAAACCCGCTCTTATTTCCTTCTCTTGTTTGGCTTCTAAAATATTCAACACTCCTACTGATTAACAGAAAAGCAAAGAAGAAAACAAGAAGCATCATGCTGGTGAGTGTGGAGGAAGAAGGGTGGGGAAGAATACCTGTCAAGAGGTACAGCTGATTCTCATAGTCTTTGTAGAAGGTAAGGTCAGAAACATTGCCCAGGACATACATATTCTCATGCTTAACTGATATGCAAACTTGCAGTCTCAAAAAAGTTGGGATTGTATGATAGGAAGCAGAATGTGTATTTCCTCTTTTTTTTCTTTCCTCATATAGATATCTGGACCTTCTAAAAATTATTATAGTTCATTTTAGAAAAAAAGGAAAAAGTACGAACTCCTTTATTAACACTCAGAAACAAAGAAAACCAAAGATCATGGGTGAATCTAGGAAGATTTAGGTCAGACTTTAAAACACACCAAGTTGTAGTGATTAGCAGAGTGAGGCATTTATTGCCAGGGTTCTGGACTTCCCCTTACATGGAGTCTGTAAGAGCTGTTTGCCTTATGTTTTTTAGAAGTTACAGTCTGACAGATGCTTTTTACTTATTTGTTTGTTTGTTTTGGTTGGAAATAAGGCTAGGAGAATGAACTGTTTCCACATGGTACTATGGTATTTGTTTGAGAGACACAACATCTGGGTTCTCATCATGGATTCAAGCATGAGCATACACTAAATCTACCATTGTTTTTAGACTTAACACAGTTAGAGAATGAAGTTCTAGTAGTGCTGAAATTTGTATATATTATTGTATGGAGGCAGACATATCATAAACAGCCCTATTAATAAAATAAATTTATTAAATTCTTCATATAGTCTAATAATTTTAACTGGTAAAGGATGGTTTTTCCTTTCCCCATCAAAACTCAAAGATGGTGTTTTCTGTGTTTACTACCGGGATAATTTTAAATTCCAGCTTTTTCCATTTATCATGCACATGACACAGTACTGTCTGAGTGACACACATACCTTTGTAAGTACAGGACCTCTGTCTGTATTCCTAGTATCATACAAACTGTTATTTAAAAGAGCTGGACAGAGGCATCTATTAAAAACTCTGGCTTTAGGGTAAATGTAGGCCTGCACTTATTTTCCTGCCTCTTATCTGTCTGTTAGAGTGAAAGAGAACCTGGCTTTTGAACCAGAATTCTGGGGTAACTTGAAAATGGAGTAGGATTTTACTGGCTGTTCTCATCTCAGGCTGATGTTCTAGCTCTCTTTGCCTTGAGATAGCACCAAGCAAATTCTACGTTGCCCGTTCCTTCAAGACACAGGTGATAATATTATTTGCTCTTAAGTGAAAGCTATAAGATTGTTTTAAGATAAAGCAGAAGGTTCTTTATGATAAAGAACAAGGAATTAGGAACCAAAATCTGTCTCGATGGTAAAGAGAAACAATACTGGAAACCTGTTGTGTACTACATTTATATACTTTACACAGCTGGAAAAGTACAAAGTTTACTTTAACAAAGGTAAAACTCTTAGAGCTTGTCGTGGTTCAAGCCCAGCCGGCAACTTGGAACCACGCAGCCGCTCGCTCACTCCCCCCCTTTTCCTTCCTCCCCCCGCTCCCGGAGGGATGGGGAGGAGAATTGGAGGAATGTAACTCCCACGAGTTGAGATAACAGCTCTCCAGTAACTAAGGTATAATACAAATCACTACTGCTACCAATAATAATGATAAGAGGAATAACAAGGGAAAAGGACACAACCGCTCCCCACCCGCCGACCGATACCCAGCCCGACCCGAGCAGCGATCTGGGCCTTCCGGGTAACTCCCCCCAGTTTATATACTGGGCATGACGTGCTGTGGTATGGAATACCCCTTTGGCCAGTTTGGGTCAGGTGTCCTGCCTCTGCTTCCTCCTGGCTTCCCCTCCTCTCTGGCAAAGCATGAGACTGAGAAAGTCCTTGGTCAGAGTAAACATTACTTAGCAACAACTAAAAACATTGGTGTTATCAGCGTTGTTCCCAGACTGAAAGTCAAAAACACAGCACTGCACCAGCTACTAAGAAGGAGAAAAAATGACTGCTGTAGCTGAACCCAGAGGTTGGCTTTAGAAAATTATCTTTAATGCTCTGCCCTTTACTCTCTGGTCTGCTTTGTATGTGGCTTTAAAGTGTAGAAATACTTTGAGGAACACTTTATTTTCTTCATGTTATCAGACTGTTCAGACACAGAAAGTAGCAGAAATCTCAAACAATTCACTGTTTTCAAGCTTTTCGGTTCTTCTTTTTAGTTTTTGTTTTTTTTTTTTTTTTTTTTTTTTTTTTTTTTTTTTTTTTTTTTTGTCCTGGCCTAGCAATGTAACTAGTACAGATGCATTGAGGTAAACATCAAAACTGTATAATTAGTCTCCGAGAGAGATTACATTTAGAGTATATTTAGATGTAGACAAAATAAATCACAGTCTTCCTAACAATTGTTTCATAAAGAACAAACACAGTCATATTTCTTATTGATTTGTGGTTTTTAGTACCTTGGACTTTGATGTGATGTTTTATAGTTCCAGACATACTCCCTTAAATTACCAAATAACTTTATGCCTGCCAATAAAGACACTTGTTAAATATAACTTCAGATTTTGTATCAAAACCAGCAGACACAATTGTCTTCAATCTAGAAATCATACATGTGACTTTTAACTAAAACTCCCACTGAAGGCCCTTAATGAAAAGCTGGACTTCACAGAACTTGCGACATTGCATTTATAACACACCATGTTCTTGAACAGCTTCTCTAGGGACAATATCCTGTGGTACATGAGGGCATGCCAGAAGTTTTCTCTCTCATTGCAGTTTTGCAGCTGGCCAGCGTTCCTGAAGCATCCTGGAATAGAATGCTTAAATCAACCCTGGGGACCTCAGCAGGTTTCAAAAATGTTTTTATTAGTAGTGAACTTGATAAACAACTTAATAGTAATATACTAATCTTGATGAGAAATATGCTTTTCATTTTTAACTGCAGTTTGGTTTGGAATGAGATTTTGAGGGTGGGTGGTGGGGATGAAGAAAGATACCCAGCCCTTATTCCTGTGAATTTTTCTACTTGACCAATCGAAACTATATTGACATCTGGTTTAGTTCCATTTTTCTTTTATATCATGTTTCTCTCTATCTATCTAATTTTATTCTTTAACTCCCAATTGTCCTCACATGACATTAAACCCTTTTAATCAAATGCTGAGCTTTGTATTCCAGATTATCCTTGCTTTTCTTGACAGACCTTCCTTCAAGAGGAGCACGTGGATATATGTGTTAATGGAGAGAAGGTGATATTAGAAATAAAAAAAAAAAAGAGGTTGGTTTGAGAAAAAATATTTTCCTTCTGGAATGACATGGAATCTTTCAATTTTGTTGGGGTTATTTGTTTGGGGATTTTTGTTTGGTGAGGGATTTTTGTTTCTTTGTTTAGTTGGTTGGTTGGGGCTTTTTCTGTTTGCTTGGGTCTTTTTTGTTTGTTTGTTTGTTTTTCCTTTTAAACAGAGTGATTGCCAGCCAAACATGTAAACTAGCTCAGAAAATACTTCCAGGTAGCTTTCATAAATCTTGCTTTAACAGAAATCAGACTTTTTAAAGCATGTGTCTGAGTAACAGAAAGATGCAGAGTTTCTCTCATTTTAATCCATGTGATACCTTCCTGTGGCCTGATTGGCTCCCAGCAGAAGGAAAGAATAATACACTCATATGTGTTATCTCTAACCCACCTATAATTAAAAAATGTTCTCCCAACCAGTATGTGCATGCATTTTTCTCAGTCCCTGTTCTGCTTGTAGTGTGATTCAGTGGAGCTTTCTAGACGTAAAATACCAGACTTCCTGAGATGTGGACAATGCCACTTCTCTGAGCTTCAGAAGTTTATTAAGGTCCAGCTGACAAAGTAATGTTACCATCATTCTTGTGTAAAGTGTCCCTTTAGGGTTTTTTATTGCAAATAGTAGTAGTAGTAGTAAACTATTTATTGTTATTTTAGTCTTGTCTTTGGTAGAGCAAAAATCTTCTGTAGGTTAAAGAAAAGCAAGGCCATTTTGAGGGAAAGTTGGGAAGAAACTGACAGTCTTCCTTGAATTTTGTTCAGATAAGGACTGAGAGTGAGAAATCTCCACATACATATCTGAAGGAAGGTGACACACTATGCTGAAGATGCTTTCCAAGCAAATATCAGTGTTTTAATGAGATGGAATGAACAATTCTGTGTAGTTAAGCACAAAACCATTAGCAAACTGAGTAAGATGCTGTGTTATCTCTGAGCATAAAATGGCACGCACCTTGCAGGATGTACTATGGCAGGGTATTAGAGAATCCATTTTCTTTCCAGAAGCAACAGGGAAATTTGTTTGGCTCTTCCTTAGCTTTTCAGATGCTCAACCCTGGTTTTTTGACCTGTGGCACTCACAGTAACTTTGGCATGTATTTTGCCTGTAGTCATATATCCTGGAGTGGTGTGACAATCCAACTTCTACTACAGAATGAATCCCTAGTCCTTGTCCTGAAAAAAGGCAGGTGGTTCTACTGTGAGCAACATAGTGTCAAGATCCAGGAAAGAGAAAGACTTGTAAATGGAGTGTACGTAAAATTCTTATGGCTCCTCTGCAGTAGGTCCATAATTCTGAAAGTTTGGAAGTACCATCCTTACAGAGTACTGAGAAAAGTTCTTTTTATTTTTCTCATAACAATGTAAAAGGTTTTTTTCACAGACCTTAAGGCACTCTGACCACCATCTTTTTATAAACACCTTTGAACAGTGGTGTCACCTTTCAACCAATCAGATATTTGTATATTTCAGGCATTAGAAATTTAGTTTTAGTATTAGACCAAAATGTAGGTGTTTTAATGAGCAAGAGAGACATTGTAGTCTATTGATCTTACAGATCCAGTGCATCATTATAATATCCAAGTATTTTACTACTTTTCCTTTTCAAAGTTATGTTTATAACAACATTGTATCTCCCAGCCCTTCAGATATTTTTCTCGTAAGGATGATTAAATTAAGTGAATTCCTTTTCAATAAAGGAGAAAGAATTAAACATTTAACATTTAATAAAAATATTTAATACTATCAGGTTCCTAGTTTGCCCGTTTTTACTTGACTTAACCAATGAAAACACTCTCAGCAGATTCTAGTACTATTAATGCTACTAATACTACCACTTAAGCAAAATCATTTATCATTAGTATTCCCACCCCAAAAACGCCTTGTCATAACATTGGCTTTGCCATATGTTGCCACTCAAATTGTAGTTGTCAAGTTATCAATGACATGGGTATTTCAAAGAATACATGCTTCTGAAAGCACATACTCTTCCAATCACATGGATTTCACAATGATCAGTATAACGCAAAGATAGAAAGTGCTAGGAGCTCTAACTCTTACACAAGATTCACCTATTCAGTTTTCTTCCTCCTTCATCCTCCAAAAGCTGTATTAGTGATGCTTTTTATTTGCTAAGTGATGTCTTAAAGCACGACTTGTCAAACATAAGAAGATAAATACCTTCCAGCAACAACTGTTAGTTCATTCATTAATGCCCCTAGCAAAACACCATTGGAGCTGACATGCATAACTGATGGCCTTCCTTAAGAAATAGGTCAGCTTCCAAAGAGGAAGTATACCTGTAGCTCTCTTTTCAGTGCCGTATGAGTCTGAATCTGTAGAGGTGGTAGTGTGAGTATTTTTGCACCACTTGATCCTACCTGGGTATCAGCTTGGCCTAATGTGCAACCCAGATGAGCCTCAGGACTAGCCAAGCTATGAGTGATCACTGACTGGCTACTTCGCTTCCTGCTTTGGTTCTGAGAGTAGAAAAGCCAGCCTGATTCCTGCCTATGTTGCAATTCCCCTGTTTAGTGCTACATTCCTGTGCTCTTTGCAACCCTAGAACAATAACAAGGATTCAACTGCAGGGACTCAGAGGTCCGGCTTTGAAATCTGTAAAGGTTGGAAGGATCTAAACAGGAACATTCCTGCCTCTTAGGCATCTTATAGCTGAACAGAGTCCTGTGACAAGACTGGCATTTGACATTGTAAATTTTTTGTTTTCTACTTATCAATAGAGTTTCAAAAAGCTTTTTTTTAATAAATAAATAATACTTGTAATCACAGGTGGTCTAACATGGTAATGACCTCAAACACGTTTCACATATAGAACTTCAGGTGATTTTTTAAACTACAATCCCTATTGCTTTTGACATTTCTAATGTGACTAATCCGCGATTTTCCCCTTAACTCACTGTATCAGAGTCCAACCCCCGTAATGTTAAATATTGTAAAATTACTATGCCTGCAAACATGCAGTGTGACACAGTTATTGTATGTCTGGCTTTTCCATAATCCCTTAGACAAGAGAGGTCCACCCAGGAAGTAGTATTTTTCAAAGCCTGTTAGTACATAATTTCTACTTTCTATTCTATTTCTTAGTGAATTGATACATGCTTTATAAAACTGCCTTTCTTAACATTGCATAACAAAGCCAACTCATTTAATGTCTCCCATTCCCCAGAGAGTGGTGTGGTCATGTGGCAATGATCTACTGTCAGCTTACAGTCACTGACAAGGCCAAGTGACAAGATTCTGATTATGGCTGTTAGCACCATACCTAAAGCTATGGATACAAAGCAGAGTATGCAATTTTCTAGTGTTCCAACTAACATCTTTGAGTAAAATTATATACTCGAAAGCACACACCCAAGCATCTTTCCCTGTGTATTGCATGTTTAAACTAGAGGGGAAATGCAAAAACATGTGCAAGTATAAATACATACATATGTTTTTCATATTCTATCTAAAACTAAATTAAAACTTTCTTTCATAATACTTCTACAGTGAAAGAAAATCGACTTACTTTCACTATATTTTACATGAAGCTAAACACTTACATTTTAAATGCTGCACGCATGTGAAATGAAGTGTTTTACTACTTGTATTACAGCACTAAAAATACTTAGCTGTTTTTTATTTATGAATCGTGCTCTGTGAAATTATTTCCATTTGCAGCATCTTGTCCTCCACAACGAAATGAATCTTCACCCACGTACACTTTTTCTTCAGCTGTTCAAGTTTTATTTTTGTTTCATTTTTACTTTGGTGATCCAGTGGAAATTGATCTAGCTTTTTCATATGGTGCTTGCTCTGGAGCTGCTGGAGAAAAATATCTGCAGCTGAACTACATTTAACATATATATCAATTAGAAAGTGTTTAATCTTTTCCATCAATTACTTTGGTGCCTTATCTTTCAGTGCCTCATAAGGTCTGCATAATTTGTGAGTGGAAGTTTGTAAAAGATATTGCTCTGTTCCAAAGCAAGGTAAAAAATCAGGGTAGGATTAACAAATAATTTTTTGTGGATTGGCAGATGGTGCCGTAAGTGTACAGTGTACTGGGGGGATCTACTGTAAGTCAGTCTGTTGGCAAAAAGATCTCTTTTTCCTGTTATAACTGCACACATGTCCAGCTACCTAGGTTAACACAAACATGGATTTATACACAGCTAATTCTTTTCTCTTGGTATGTGCCAAACTATTAGGATACTTCAAAACCTTCATTAAGAATTCTAATGAAATTGACTGTGTGTTATGTATCCTTTGGATGTTGCTGTAAATATTTTCAGCTCTTCACCAGCTTGCATGTCTTTACTCTTCTTGTTCAGACTCCCGGCACCATGCTCCAGTCAAAGAGGAGTGATTTGTCTGACATGGTGTTAGAAAGTATGATGGTGTTGATGAAGATGTCCCCAGAGTTTAGAATGATATGATCAGAAAACAGTGAGATGGAGATGAGGAAAAAAGGAGGAAAGGAAAAACAAAATTGGAGGGAAATATTGCAGAGAATCATAGTGGTACAATGAATCTCAAAATAAGGTGAAGGTTTGCTCTCTCTAAACAACCTAATGCATATAAACAGATTGAAACACATTGCACAGAAGTTGAATTGGTCAAGGGATCTGGTAAAGGGTTTCTGGTAGACAGCTGCTTATGTAATAATGGTAAAATAAAACGCAGAAGCTCACTTTTTGAGGGGATAGGTTAATTGAACTAGCTTTTTCAGTCTGGAAAGCCGGTATGAAATCTCAGGGGGTTTGGGTTCCCCTGTGTGAGTCCCACAATTTCCTTGCCTGATCAGGTCACTTGGTAGCAAGAATGAATTTTCTTGCAATGTTCTAGCTCCAGGCCAGAAGATCTGAGATACCGAAATATTGAAACACGTGAAAGCAGAAGAGCTGATTTTCCACACTTGACTCTGGAGGGTGTGTCAGAGAGAGCCTGTGTGAATAATTCTATGCATGGGTAAAAGGGGCAAAGAGGGAGAAACACTACCATAGTCTGCTCTGGGAGCTGAGTGCTTGACCTGCTCTCCACATTGACTGTACATAATATCAAACGAACTGATTGCACCCTTGGCTCTGAGGCAGAAACTTCTGGTTAAGTTCCTACAAAGTACAAGTCCTTAAATAATTTAAGCTTGGATTTCCATTCTTGGTTTCTCAACTCTGACTGAGCTCTGAACCCTCAAGTTGATTGCAATGGTTACAGTTTTATTTTATGTTTAGTCAGTTTAATCATTTCAAGCTGAGAACACACACTCCAGGACTCAAATGAGTTAGAAATCTATGGATTTGCCCCTGAGTTTGGCCACATGCAGACAGACCCCTGCAATGGGTCACATACAGGTGTTTCAAGGGGCCCAGGCTTAAAATGGAGTCTCACACAAAGTCTGTGGTAAAAGGCCACAGGAACCTGCAGGAAATCAAGAGCAATACAGATGTTATCAAGATGGAGTTTAGGTGGGGAAGAGGAAAAGACAGAAAAAGAAAGGACTAGTATAATGAACAAGCACATGTTACAGGATCACAGAATCAGTTGGTACGTGGGAAGGCAGCTCCTGAGCTCATCTAGTCTAATCCCTGCTCAGAACAAGGTCAGTTAGAGCAGGCTGTACAGGACTGTCCAGTTAGGATTTGAACATCTCTGAGAACAGAGACTGCACATGGCCTCTCTGAGCAACCTGTGGTAATTTCTGCCTGTCTTCACAGTAAAAAAAGTGCTTTTCAGTTTACAGGTGAGATTTAATATGTTTTGTGTCCAACACCACCTATCCTGTCCCTCCCATCAAGTATTTATACATATGGGTAAGGGCCTCATGAGCTTTCTCTTCTCCAGGCTGAATAGTCTCAGCTCTCTCAGCATCTCATTGTATGACAGATGATCCAGTTTGTTCATCATCTTTGTGGCTGTGCTGGAATCACTTAAGAATGTCCATGTCTCTTGTACTGGGAAGCCAGGTACTGTGAAACGTACTCCAGGTGCAGCCTCTACTTACTAGTGCTGAGAGGAAGGATTTGGATAGAAAAGATATTAGGAGAGTTATGGGGGGGGAAATTTTACAGGCAGGTTAAGCTGTGAGAGTAAAACCATACCAAATTGAGCAGTTCCAGGACAAGCAGTGCAAAACCTTGTGGCATAAAGGTATGAGATAGCAAGAAAAGCAAAGAACAAAAGACAGAATTTTCAGCTGGAAATATTTCGTGAGTTTATGTGTAAAAATTGATTAAGAACATTACAACAGAAGCATGTCTCCTGATACATACAATAATGCAAGTAAGTAGGTTACAAAAACTGCCATAACCCCATCTGAACCATCTAGTCACATGGTCAAAAAATGCCAAAGTAAGGATTGGAAGAGTAACATTAATTGTACTTTCTCTCTTTTATTTATGATATAGTCTACAGTTCACAGACTATTTACCACACTAAGGAAAAAGCATGTGTACACATGAATGTCTTTGGGGAAGACCTGACCTGCAGTTTAGAGAATCTCAGATCTTAGTTCTAATCTCCACCCGGCTTTTGAAGATACATCTAAGTCAGTCACTGTGTATAGAATATAATTAATTACAGCAATAGTTTATCTCTGAAATGAAGAAATAATTTTTTAGGCAATTATTAGACAGAATAAGTTTGAGAAACTATATTGCTACCAAGTACAATCTCAGAAAATAAAAAATATATGATGATTTATGTAGGTTTGAAAGTGCCCAATATTATGAAGAATCGGGCCCACTAATAAACATAATGAGCATTTTCAGCAATAAGATATCCATAATGTCTTGACTTTACTGCCACATTTCTGATGTAAAGCCTGTTCCAAGAAGATACTGCCAAACTGGAAGTTTATATTATACTAGGTTTGGATCTATAAAACTGGTTTATAATTCCTGTGTGGAAGCTGCCCTAGTAAACTCACTACCCTAGGGAAATATACACACTGTATCTTTAAACAAAAGGGTAAGTGATTTTAATCTCTAAGGTTTCTCTCCCTCCCAATTCCCTTCTTCCCCTCCACCACCCCCTCCGAATGAAAGGAGTTTGTGGAGGAGGTGAATGTTCAACACCATGTGACAATCATGAAAGATGTATATTCCCAATAAAATTCTGTTCTCCAGATAAGCATATTTGACAGGAGTACCATGGCACAGTCTTTTCTAGTCCATGTCTCTTTAAGGTCTTTGCAAATAAGCAGACTGAAATTATGGTGCTGAGAGAGGTCAGAATAACAGTATTTTCTAGTTTAATAGTCTCCCTTTTTCTCTTCAGCTGGCTGGAATTCATATTGTTGTTAACCACTTTTTAATAAATTCCAAATTTTGAACACTGTGCACTTCTATACAGCTTGCAGCTGGAAATAGACTCACAACGGCTGAAGGTAATTCAGCAAGTTTAAGTTTTTTACGAGGATAATGAAGTGAGAGTTTCTGGAAAAAATATCTCTGTGAACCATTTGTTTTCCAGAATGTTTTCCTTGTTTGGAGGATAATGTCCTCCTCTTGTAACAGTTATGATTTTTCATTAGATTGCTTGATTATTTTTTCTGTTAAGAAACCCCACTATATTAAAAACTTTTCATCTGTTCCCTTACTCCCATTTCTTCACTGTTGATTATAAGGACAGATCATATGACAGCATGAATTATTTTGGCAGCTATTCAGTGAGTGCAGACCCTGGTCTGTGTGCAACAGCTTGCCTTTACTGGTCTTCTGCACTGACTGGTTTTCAAAACACGTGCACTTCTGTATCCTATTGTTCTCTGTATATTGTATTAGCACTGCCTATGCTTTTCTGATCAGGTAAAAGATCTCCTAGGCTATAATTTAGCCTCCAACCTTTTTGAGGAAAAAAAAAAACCAAACCAGAGGGTTTTTTTTTCTAAGGCTGCAAAAAATGTGTGAATTGCTCTACTTTGTGGCTACTGGGATATTTGAGGTACAACTGAGAACCACGAAAAATAACCTTTCTGTGTGCAGTTCTATGACAATGTCTATCAAAGCAAAACAAGACAATTAATTGGTTTCTTTGCACACTTCTCTCTTGACTCTGGTCTTGTGCTTTACAATCCCACTGATTCTATAAATATACAGGACATAGCTCTCTTATTTGATAGCAAGATAGGTACAATGACACAGAGGCATTACCATTGCAGGCTCTGGGATGTTATGCCTTCATGGACACCAAGCTGTAAGGCTAGGATAGAAAGTACTCCCAGACTCTAGACTTCTACAAATAGGGAGGGATCTAAGGGAGTAACCAGGGTTATTTCCCCTGTTTGTGCTTGCACTCTAGTCTTTCAGCTACTGTGGTTTCCCACGTTAATGCTGATTCCCGCTCAATTTGATAAACATTTTATTTGATTTTTTTTTTAAATGCCCAGCAGTTAGAAGCTATCTCAGGAACCTAGCAGAAATATTTGTATTTTTCTGCCTTGGAAGGAAGGTTTCTAACAGATTTTACTGACCATCCCTTCATCATCTAAAGGAAAGGCTGGGTTATGTTGCAGAATGGCACTTTCCATAGTATCTGTTTTGTTCTGGAATCTCAAATTATTTTATTAACACTAGCAAAAAAAGATGCCTGAGAGTCACATAAATGTTATGTCTATTTTACTGATAAAATTAATACCACTGCTTGCTGAGGGCCAGCGAATAGCTTTGGACTGGGACTAGAAACTAAATGCCCACATTTCTTCAAATGCAGCTCAGGGTTCATGAACTCTTGCGTGTGATGATAAAAGTTGCATTAAGAGAAACCAAAGCTACTTGAATAGCTGGGAAAAGCCTCTTTCTTTTTCTGAGCCATTCTTCCCATAGCCCCTCATGAACATCTTCATTCTTCTTCAGACTTCTCATGAGGAAGAGAGGTTTCCAGCAGTGATTAGGTGCTGGTGTTGTCTAGTGGTGAAGCATTTGGGAATATACTTAAGAGGTTATTTTAATTGCATTCTGCCAGCAGATCTTTCATTGGATTGTTATGCCTATCCCTGGGAACTGTATGGGGCATTCATGAATGCTGTCATTGAATCAACATGGCAAGGCCAGCCCCGCACTCATGGTGGCTCTTGAGGATGCCTATGTGTTGTGAAATGGAGCGGGTAACAAGAACTACCAATGTAAGTGCTGCCTGACTACAGTCAGGGCTGTGCTTGCTGGGCAGCTGCATCTGCCTGCTCCATATCTCAGCTAAGTAGCCTTCCTGAGAATTGTGAGATCATCGAGGAATTAAAGGCATACTATAACAAAATGGCCAGTGTTGAATAGGAAACTTAAGCTATTATATCAGTGGAAGCACATTTTGAAAATTTGTGCTTACCTTTCAATGCAATGCTTAAATTTACTTTGTCTTTTTTTAAACTATTGGGCTTCCCTTAGGGGACTGGGATTTAGGTCTTCCTGTTTGAATGGTTGGAAGTCTGTCTGTTTTCCTCCCCTTTCACCCGCCTCTGACCTCCGGATACAGTTTAAACGTGCTTTGCTGGAAAAAATTCCCCTATTCTGGACCCCTTTTCTTATGTGGATTCACTTAGTCTACAAGCTGAACAATGGTAATGATGGTAGAGAAATTTATTCTGTTTTCAACTGTGAATTTTACCTGGACTGAAGAGGAAAACCAGTTGAGACCCAGTTGAGACTCAGTTATTCACGAATAAGTGCAGAATGCTAACTTTGCAAGATTTGCTTTTCTCTTTACCATACAACAGCTTTTAACACAGAAATGAATGTTGCAAGTTGTATACCTTAAGTTCTGGAGACCAGATTTTGTTCAGAGAAGCACTTGAAATTTGAGAAGCTCTCCTGAAATTTTTCCAAACCTCTCAATTTCTCAAAGTTGTTCTCACAGTATTGTTATCACAGGATCTGGTTGCTAGTTTTTGGTCATTTTTTCTTCTACTTGAGGTGGAAGTTCAGTCTTTTACAAGATATTTTCTCACATCTGCTTATGATTCTAGAGAAGAAAAAAGGAAGCTGACAAAGCTTACCAGAATTGTAAGAATTTGAGCTCTCAGTGTTTTTCTGCCTAAATATTTTCTCTAACCTCTCCTTCCTTCCCTCCATAACGTTCTAGCTATGCCTTCATCCTCTGGTGTTTTGCAGCTGGATGTAATACAGTAAGGTAAAAACTAGTTGAAACTAGTTTATTTAAGCTAGTTTGGTGACTGTGACAGCTGCTTCTTCACCTTTTTCTTCTCTTCTGTACCATATTCTTCTAAAAAAAATGCTGTTCTGAGATGTTAATAAGCATGATGAGATGCAATGAACCCGGACTTCTGGGACCAGGCAGCTAGCACCACATAATCACAGTGAATGTTTTCTTTATATGGAATTATGTTTCATGCCTTGAGGAAGTAAAAGCATGTAGTAAACAACAGGAGTAAGACAGCAAAATGGTGGGCAACAGCTTCTTTTTTTTTTTTCCCCTAGTATCTTCTTTTCTTGGTTCCTAATGTATTGCAGGACAATGGATGTTACATTCATATCGGCATCTACCAAATCCTTTGTCAGCAGAACACAATACAAAAGACTCACATATGCAGGCTGTGTCAGATCAGATCGAGATGACTCATTTTTCTTTCAACAAAAAGCCTCTTTCAGTAAAGGTACAAGAGTTTTTTCTGAAAAGGAAAAATAAAAAGAAATTATTGAAAGTACCCTCTTTTTAACCCTCCTTTTCCTCCACCATGCACAAGTCCTCTGTCATTTTGAACATCCCTAGCTTTACGGTTTACACAATGTGAGCCAGTCAGTCTGCTGGAGTCATAGAATCAGCTAGGTTGGAAAACGCCTTTAAGATCACCAGTTCCAACCATTACCCCAGGACTACTGAGACCACCTGGGGGTCTCTGTCACTGGCAGCCTCCTGTGCATGGTTTTCGAACACTTCCAGGGATGATGATTCCATCACTTCCCTGGGAAGTCTATTCCAATACCTGCTCACTCCTTTAGTGAGTAGATTTTTCCTAATATCCAGTCTAAACCTCCTCTGGTGAAGCTTGAGGCCATTTCCTCTTGTCCTATCACTTGTTACCTGTTAGAAGAGACCAGCCACCTTCTGTCTCCATCCTCCTTTCAGGTAGTTGTAGAGAGTCAGTCTCCATTTACTGTGAATGGATTGGAATAAGGGAACTGTCAAGTTTGCTATGATTCCCAAAAACCTCAGCTAATGTCTTTTCAGGTTGTCTGGGTTAGAGCAGCCTGAAGACCACCTTAAACACTGTCAGCTGCTAGTGCCTCCCAAGGAGTCATTGGCCTGTTTGAGCTGATCTCCCTTTCCTGCAATAGCATTTAGACAGAAGATTTGATGGCAGGTGATTTGCGGTTGGCTGCCACAACAGGAGTGGAGCGGGCCCTGGATGTGACGTTATGACTTTTACTTCCTTTTTTTGAAAGTATTTTTTGGTAACTGCTGCCTAAATGGACCAATGATCCTGCATATGTATGACAGTGCTGATACGATAGAGGAAGGGCATCCTGAATGTTGTTATTTTAGAGCTTAGACAAAGCACTGATTTCAACTTTTTTTGGAATGACTTGAAGATCATAGATATGATTTTGCTGAGGAATATAGTTGGGTATCATTTCAGAACTGTCATTGGAAGAGGTTTAATTAAATACACAAGTTTCACCATGTTTCTTTCGCATAGCATAACTTAGAAGTAAGAGTGACAGAGAGCTGGAATCATTTCTGTGGCAACAGAACTCAGGAAATGGAAAGGGAAAAAAAAGGAAAAAAGATTCACCTTTGAATCCTCAATTATCCACACAGCAGAGTACAATCCACATCTTTGCTCTAAACTAAATATATGAAACATGAGTGAAACCTATTTGTTTTTATAGACCTCTGAAGCCATAATAGGCATTTATATAAGATTTTGGAAAAGTTCCAGGGTTGTTACTGCACTGTGTGATGATTTAATACTGTTATCTCTTGTAAATTCTGTTATAATGTGGTCATTTAATCTGAGATTTAGAATAAGAATTGTGATATTTGTTATATTTTTCAAGCTTGACCTATAATGACATAAAGATCTTAGTTTTCACATTTATCTTTTAAAAGAATAATTTGTTCTCACAGTTAATGCAAAAAACTTGAGAATTTTTTAAAAAAGAAAGGCAAATAAGCTTCCTACTTTATCTGAAGTTCAGTCTATTATTTTTTTTTAGAAATTACACTACTGAAAATTTGCAAAGGACACAGAACAAGGCAAGGCAGTGCAAGGCAGGATATGGGTGAGGTGTCAAACTGCTGCTGGTGCTCTGCAGGTTTACATCAGTTTGTGGTTAATTTGATTGCAGCAACATCTAGGCATGATCCCATCTAAGCACCACTGTGGAAGGAATGGCTGTGTTTATGCATATCCTGTGCGTGATAACTGAACTATTTTTAACATGTATTTTCCTAACATATTTTACCATGACTATGATCTTATTTAATATCTGTTATGATAGGTGAGTCTGTTATGGAGCTAAGGATCTATCAGTTTTCCTGATGAACAATTTTCTAAAAGCCTCCTGATTAAACTCTAAAACAGGAAAACTCTATCTAAAACCAAAAGTTTTTTGAAGCAGTTTAATGAAAGAAACCGAAGTGTACATGTTCGTACCAATAACAGCATTTTTGATCAGCTGTACTGACCAGGAAGACCTGCAGCAATAGAGCACCTTATTTCTAGTTATAATGACTGCTTCAGCAACCAGCCAGGGAATTTGTTATTGGATTAATTTAATTATGCATTCCTTAAGGTTAACTACAGACAGCATGTTTACCTAACTGCACTGCGTATGAGGTCTGTAATATGGAAGCAAATAGAGCATCTACCATATTCCGGAAAGATGACATGGAGGCCAGGGAAACCCACTGTGATTTTGGTTGCCCAGCAAGATGTGAGTTCCCATTTATTTGTTAATTTGAATACTACTCTTGTGTACACAAGAACAATTGTACCTGCACTTTAGTTGACACTCTCCTGCAGTGGCTGTAGACACAGAGAAGGAAAAGAAGCTGTTCGAATGTTGCTTGCTGTCACTGCATTTTAAAAGGTGTGCCACTTGCAGCTTGTGTCAGTATAAGTGATTCATCATCATATTTTACCCATCAGAATGAGTAAGCTCTGAAACTCTTGGAGGACGCATATAGGTCCATCTGGAAATTACCATCACTACTACCTTGTGGTTATATGCTTGTATTCATAGCTTGTTTCCAGAATGCACTCTGGGTTTATGGTTTCAACATATATTGCCTTCATTTCAGGACAGAACCCAGACACAGTGCTCACTGAAGTAGATGTGTAAGTTTGGGGATAAAGATACCTATTTGGCTTTCCTTTCTGGTGTATCACTGGGACTGGTAAACTATTTTTAAAAGTCTCTGATAACCAGGTTAAGCAAATGCCTGTCCTGGACACCTGTGGAGTACTGATGCTTACTCTACCTTAAGACAGCTTAAGAGAGTATTGCTTGTAATTCCAGAAAAAATCCAGTTTTTTTATTGCTGCCATCTAGATTCTGACTTTTGATTGATCCACGTGTTTTTCATGCCTCTTTTTGCTACCTCATGATCCAAGATTCTGTTCAGCAAACTTTCTGTATTAGTCTTGAATTGTTTTAACTTTCAATATTGGTAGAGCTGCTTATGGAGAAAAGTGCTGCCCATCATGCTAAAGAGGAGAAAAATCTGGGATTTTGACTCAAATTTCCTCTGTGCTTTTATTTATCTATAGCAAACCTAACAAATGCTATGCAGCTGACTAAATTAAACTATCCAGAATAAATGATACCAAGGTCAGTTTTCAGCAAGATGGTTTCTCAAAGAAATGTGTTTAGAAATGTTAATTCTATTTCTACGCATAATTACACAAAATATTTCAGAAGTGAGATGTTTAAAAAAAATGGATGCAACCTTTTCCTTGGAAATGTATGTCAGTTGCTGAGATGGTTACCCAAAACAGAAGAAAAATGTTCTTTAGTGTGCTGGAAAACAAATTTCTTCTGAGGGACACAGATGGTGTATTTACTGAGACACAGCATGTGATACTGCTTCTTCTGTAATTTTGTTCTTGTGGTTTGGTCATGGTAAGTAAACCATTCTATAATTCCTACCTTTTTTTTTTTCACTTCTTGTGCTGTGAAAAACCTGCCAATATAAGTAATCTGTTTTTCAAAGGCACTGTTTTAGATATTGAAGAGTGTGTCAGGGTTGATGTCTCACTTTAACTTCCAAACTTGAGAACTGAGGCTTGGGACTTCAGCTGCTTAAAAATAACCATGAATTAATTTGATGTGCCTAGTTTAGAAACTTGTCCAAATCCACAGCTTATATTGATGCTGGGGCAGGAGAGGCAGCTATAAGTCTGCGTTTAGCAGATGGCTGCTTGACTGACTTTCGCATGGACAAAGCAATACTGAAAGGTGTTCTAGTTTTCATGACCATCTGACCCTATGTAGAATGTCACATCTTAAGTTTTAGCCAAGATTTAAAAGATGTATAGATTTTTTGGAGGAAAGGCTACTGAAGGATTTTTGTGGTGTTGAAGAGTAGAACAAGCTCGTTTGTATATAGATCCTTTGACTTTAATAAGAGAATAGGTAAGGATGGTCCTGTCATTAAGACACTGTTCTGTGGTTTGCAAGATCTAGGTTCAATTGTTTCTGCTACTGCAAACATCCTTTGGGAGCTTGACAGGTAGCTTGGTCTGTACAGCTGTAATGTCACCATTTATAAATTGGCAACAGCAGACTTTGGCAAATCATTAACCTGTACTAGGCAGTGGGGTACATTTAACTGAGAGATGTTAAAGTCAATATGAAGACCATATTGAATTCAAATCTGTTTAGAGTCCACTCAGATAGCTTTGAAAGCTCAACTTTTCAAATTTTGTATTTTAGGATTATGGGTATGAAAAAGGTTCAGAATGAATAGACTACAATGATAGGTATAAGCACCTTGTGATAAAAAGACAAATTCTCTAGATAGAGGTGAGAAAATAGTTTATGAAAATGTCACTACAAAGTTGACCTCCATGTCCTTTTAGTGAACATTTATAAATGCTTATGCACTCTTAATGTACATTGAGTCTGTGGCTGAAATTCTCCTTGTCATGTTTCTGCTTAAATTTTTAGTGAAAGAGGAGTTTTTAATGAATGCTGGAGTTCCACCAAATTATTTTTACTTAAGAAGACCAGAGTACAAAAGGAACAGCACCCATTTTCTTTGGTTTTATACCAAATTTTTTAGTATTCTTTTTAAGAAAAGTCTAATGCTCATAAGTAATTAAAAAAAAAAACCAGAATATAAATTGTTTTAATAGATTAGTATCTTCTGAATATTGTACTGGAAAAAGTGTTTTATTTGAATGAACCATGTCCACAAAATTGTGCTTTTTACAGCAAATTCATAACAAAAGCACTCCACACTTGTTATAAAAAAAGCCATTCATTGCATATGGCCATGTTAGTGTCAGATCCTAGAAAAAATCCCCAAACAAAGCACTTTTTGTGCTCTACAGTCAATGTAGTGGTTATGCTAGAGACAAAGTTTTGTTGTATCCTGGTGCTCATCCTTGAAACATTAATGTCCCTACAACATGCTTCTATTTGAAGAGATCCTATAAAGTTTCTCAAACAGCTGGTGAGTCAAGCTTTGAATTTTGACTATACTTAGTAACTTAAAGCAAAACTGTCATTGTTGGAATCAGAGAGAACATAAATTGTGAGGATAAATAGATTCATAAGGTAGAAGAAACGGATTTTATCAATGAGACTGTAGAGCACGAAAAGAATAGTTTGTTGCCACAAATGAAATCATGCAGTATGATTAGCACAATTTTCATGTTATTTGCATTTATTGTATGTGCTTGAATCCTTAATAAATCTCTGGAAAGGACTTTAGCTAGGAACTTACATGAGGAAGAAATCTAGAAAAGAGTTGTAGAAAAAGAGTAAATTCTGTCTAAGGGAATTGTCGGTCGATACTTATGCCTTAATCTGCTGTGATAAATTATCCATTAGATGCCTTTTTCTTATCATCCATAGGGAAATTAATGCACATTTCACCCAGCAGAGTGCCAACTTTCTGTGATATGACCAAGAGCAGAAAGAAGGACACTGATAAAAGTAATGACAGAAAGCTTTCAGGCAGGGAAAGCTACTTATCCAACGTCCGAGGCAGCCTGCAAGAATATTCTGTCATCCACACTGAACAGGAGTGTGGAAACAAGAGACTGAATTCTCCCAGAACTCAGTATGGTATGAATTAAGTGTGATTTACTTAGTCATTTGAGTGATTTTAGTGGAAATACTCTTGATCCATAGTGGAATGAAATGAAAGAAGAGCAGTCCCATGGTTTGTCACTTTTCTTTCTCTTGTTTCTCCCTGTATGTACACAGATCCAGTAGACTTTTTAGCCGCATCCTGGATTCCATCACAGCTCCTTGTGCAAGTCTCAGCTGGTAAAGTTCTTTGAAATCCCTCTAGGGAAGCAAAAGGAGAGTTTACTGGTAAAGGAGATCAGGATCCATGATTCTGGTAGGAAGCCCTCTCTAAAAATCCCAGCAGAGGTGGCATACCGGCAGCTGGCTGTGGAGCAGGCAAAGTAGCACATGTGTGGCTGAAAAAAGGGCTTGGATCAAAGCTGGGAGGTGGAGTACAGGAACTGACAATAGAGTACAAGACTGAGTGGCCCTTGGGCAGGAAGTTTGATAATGTAGTTAAATGGAGCAGAGAAAAATATTGGGGTAGAACAATCTTCAACCTGATAAGTGATTGCCCCAGAGGAAGCTGTGATGTGGCACAGTTATACCTAACAATAGACCTACTGAGACCAGCTTTCTGACTGATTCACCCTGCAAACCCAGAAAGCCAGAGGCTTCTGTATTCATGGCTTTGTCTGCCAAAAATAATAGTGCTGCTTTTTTTGTGGCACTTGAAATAAGATAGTGTCGTTATTACTCAACATAGACACTTAGTACTTCTCGAACTTTCCACAGGCATAGTAAATTGAAGCAGCTACCACCTGCAGTGAACAGCCAGTGTAAAGTTTATAACTGCAGACGCCATGGGGAAGGATATACTTACTGGTTTTATAGGGGTGTGTGTAAAGTAACTGCATAATATGCTGCAAAGCAAACCACTGAAACGAAACAGCTTTCGCCAAAGAGTTTACATCTACAAAGCACCGTCTGAGGACTCTCACCATGCACTCAGGAGCGGCATTTGTGCTCAGACTCTTGCCCTTCATCCTTCTGAGCTACGTTATCTAAGATTTATTAAAAGTTGTATGCTTCCATTCATAAAACCCATATTCATATATAACTAATGCCAAGGATCTGTGACAAAGCCTTATAAAAAGTTACCTTTTGCTTTTCTTTTTTCTCTTTATTTTTTCTCCAGTTAAGGGATTTTTACCAAAACCTTCATAAGTCCATACTTAACAAACAACAGAAACCACAGAAAATATATGTGTGTGGAACTATTTTCAGCTTTCCCTATGGTCAAGATATCTTAAGTTTTATAGGTGAGAATATTATACTGCTAGTATACCCATAAGATTTACGAAGGACCATATCCTAGTAGATACTGAGTACATCTGATCTATGCCTGAAGAGTTTGATCTGGTGCACATTTATGTTGAGAGTGCACTTGCTGTGTGTGCAATATATATTTGGGATGCACTGAACACTTTCACTCCTAGTAGATGTACTTATAGGTGTCCCTTCACACTGGACCCTAGCGCAAAGTACTGTTGACTTAAGAAAACAATTATGTGAGTTGCAAAAAGGCTCATCTGTCCCATTAATCTCTCTGTGTCCGAACTTTGCAAGATAATGGATGCTAAAGCATTTTTTTTTTTTTTCCTTGCGTGGGTTTTTGGAGTTGTTTATTATGAAGTGAAATCTTTGTACATACGTAATCACAGAACCAACTAGGGTGGGAAAAACCTGTAAGATCATCAAGTTCAACCAGACCGACTCCCCACCTCACTCCATCCTCCCTTCAGATAGTTGTAGAGAGCAATAAGGTCTCCCTGAGCCTTCTCTTCTTCAGACTAAACAACCCCAGGTCCCTCAGCCATCCCTCATTACACTTGTGCTCCAGACCCTTCACCAGCTTTGTTTCCCTTCTCTGAACCCGCTCCAGCACCTCAATGTCTCTCTTGTAGTGAGGGGCCCAGAACTGAACACAGGATTCAAGGTGCGGCCTCACCAGTGCTGAGCACAGATGATCGCTGCTGTGGCCCTGCTGTCCACACTATTGCTGATACAGGCCAGGATGCTGTTGGCCTTCTTCACTTCCTGGGCACAAGCTGCTCATGCTCAACTCCATCAATCAGCATCCCCACATCCTTTTCCAACAAGGAGCTTTGCAGCCACTCTTCCCCAAGCCTGGAGCTTTGCATGGGGTTGTTGTGGTCCAAATGCAGGACCTGACACTTTTTCTTTTTGAGCACCTACCACTGGCCACAGCCCATCGACCCAGCCTGTCCATATCTCTCTGCAGAGCCTTCCTGCCCTCCAGCAGATCAACACTCCAGCCAACTTCGTCTTGTCTGCAAATTTACTGAGGGTGAGCTTTATCCCCTCATACAGATAATCAATGAAGATATTAAACAATGCTGGCCCTAACACCAAGCCCCGAGGGACACCCCTAGTGACTGGATGCCAACTAGATGTGACACCATTCCCCACCATTCTTTGGGCTCTGCTTTTACCCAGCAAAGAATGCACCTATCCTGCCTGGCCACGAGCAGCCAGTTTCTCCAGGAGAACATCGTGGGAGACAGATTCAAATGCTTTACTTAAGTCCAAACAGACAATGTCCACAGGCTTTCCCTCACCAATCAGGTGAGCCATTTTATAGTAGAAGGAGATCAGGTTGGTCAAGCAGGACCTGCCCTTCATGACCCCATGCTGACTGGGCCTGATCCCCCCCTGTTTTTCTGCATGATCTTTATGATTTCACTTAGGATCATCTGCTCCATGACCTTCCCTGGCACTGAGGGTCAGGCTGACAAGTCTGTAATTCCCAGGGTCTTCCATCCTGCTCTTTTTGTAGAAAAGCATCACACTGGCCAACCTCCAATCCTCTGGGACCTGCCTAATAGACCAGAACTGCTGATAAATGATGGAGAGTGGCTTAGTGACCTCCTCTGCCAGCTCCTTCAGCACTCTTGGGTGGAACTGATCCAACCCCATAGATTTGTGTATGCCTAAGTAGAGCAGGAGGTCTCTAACCATGTCTAACCATTTCTTCCTGCATTTTGGGGACTTTAATCAGTTCCCCATCTCTGCCATCCAGCTCACAGAACTGAGTACCCTAAGGATGGATGGTGACCATTAAAGACTAAGGCAAAGGCAGCATTAAGTGCCTCAGGCTTTTTTCCTTATCTTCAGTCACCTGGTATCCAGTAGATGATGGAGGTTCTCCTTGGCCCTCCTTTTGTTGCTAATATATTTGTAAAAGAACCTTTTATGATCTTTTATGGCAGTGGCCAAATTTAGTTCCATTTGTACCTTCACTTTTCTAACTTTCTCTCTACATAACCTAACAACATCCTTCTACACTTCATGGGGTGACAGTCCCTTCTTCCACAGGTGATACATTCTCTTTTTTCTGAGTTCCAGCAATATCTCCTTGTTCATTTTCAGCACATAGGGACCACCTGCTTGTGTGCCTTAAAGATTTTATTCTTGAAGAGTGCCTTCCTTTATTCCAGCCTTTATTCCAGCCTTCCTAGACCCTTTGTCCTTCAATAATGTTTCCCAAGGAATTCTGCCAACCAGAATGTATCCATCCCTTTCTATTCAACAACATTAGTAAAACCTCTGCTTATGTGCGAGCATTAAGGGTATTCCATAGGCTGGCTGAAGCCATAAAATCAAACCTATGGTTGTTACTTTGATCTTAACTTGTGCTATTGCTCTTTTATTTGTCCTCCCTAACAGTTTGATTTGAGAGATAGAGAACTAAACTTAACTTTGGATGTCCTAGACTTTCCCAGTGCAAGCAGGTTCTTGATACTTTTCAAATACTGGATTCCACACACATACCTCTTTTTTATTTATGATTATTTTTAACTGAACTGTCTTATTAACCTGGGGGACACCAGTGGAGCTGCAAAACATTCAAGTAATAACAGCTTAACAACTTACTCCCACGTGAACAGTCCTTCAGAGTCTGTCTGGAAAAGCTCATGTTCAAAGCAAAGTAACTGACTGGTTCCTTTTCTTTGAGTTCATTTGGAATTATTTTTTTAGTGATGGTTTCAGCAAAGGGAGTTGTAAACAATTGCAAAACCACAGTCAAAACAGCGACCACTGCCACACTAGCTAAAAAAGAACTAATTTGTATAAACTGTGTGTTCTCTCATAAATAGAAAAGGTCTAATGAAGGGCCTTTTTCCCCACAGCACCTTTTAGTCTTCAGGGAATTACATTTTTAAATAGGATGAAAAATAATGCCACTTTGTTTATTATACTCTGCTTGCCAAACTTGAGTCCCATAGAACCTGTCAAATTTAACTTCAAATTTAGTAAGCTTAGCTGCTTTTCAAATATTGTCATGCTCTCAGAGGGGAGCATAGGCTGTGAATTGTCCTGCATGGCAAATATTAACAATTTGCTACTACAGTTTTTTAAAAATATGATTCTAAGAAATATATGATGAAACTGGAGTATCATGTCACTAACCTTTGGGAAGAAAATATGTTCCCATTTCACTTGTAAAGTGTTTTAAAGGAAGAATAATATCACTGCAGTTTGATTGGGTTTTTTTTTCCCCTCTTTCACTCTTACCCAAATGAGAGAAACAGATATGTAGAACAATATTAATTCAAGAAAGTATATCAAACAAATCAGAAATGTATAAACTTGCCCATGGAACATCTCCTTCCATTTTAATAGTATATAATATTACAAAGTGCATGTGAGATTATTCTATTTTTCTCTCCCTGTCTTTTTCTGCTGCAATTTATTATTGCCCATGTTTACATCTAATTAATGAACACTCCTGCTGGTGTGGGTTATTTTAACAGAACACATTTTGTTAGTTTATCTGATTTATTTTTGAGGATTCCTTATTTTAAATCTGCTTCTGATGACTGGGGAGAAGCATAGCTCAGCACAAAGAAAGCAAGGAGAGCCAGGGGCAAGAGTAATAATGAAGTGAACCCTTAGCACAAGCTTTCTTCACAAATGTGAACAAAACCTCCATCTGCATAAAGTGAAAAAAGTCATGCTTATAAGAAATACAGGTAAAATGTTTTCAAATTAAATGTTCTATGCTAAGCCTGGGCAAGACAGAAGGTTAAATTTGAGACCAGCATTTGAAAGTTGCATCAGTTTTGGGCTTTGGTCAGCTCCAGATAGTGTTTTGAAGATTTTGTTATGGATATGGCTCATATATTTGAAAACTTAGGAGACTTTACTGCTCTTATGTATTAGTCTGAATTCAAGTTCTCACTTAGCTTCCCTTCTTCAGTCTGATCCTCTGGCCAATACAACTAAACAGTATTTTCATCTTCTGCTTCTGATAATTATTGCAAATCTGGTTTACCGAGTCAAGATATGAAGACTTTCCCTCTGAGAACCCATGTTATCCAGCTCACAATAAAGAGAACTATTCTCTGTTCCACAGTGCTTAGGGAAACTGCTATGAACACAGAATCAAATGCTATTGCTAGTAAAATTTTCATGATATAAGAATTTACAACTTATGCATTTTGGAATTTATGTGCTTCTGCTCAAATGATTACAACTGTAAGCTAAATAAGGGCTTTTGAGCATGTAACTTTTAATTTTTAGTGAAGACTAGTTGAACATGCACTATGGGAATTTGAGGCAAGTGACAGATTTCATGTCTTAGCCTGCTTTGCTTAATCAAAAGACGTTTTTCTGAAGTGAAGGAGACAGTGTGTGAGTAGAAATAAAGGGCTTATCTTGTCTTCTATTAATTGACAAGATGATAAAAGGATTTCAGGATGCAGCTGTTGGAAGCAAGGTAAACTATGCTGCCTAAATTCTGCTGGTGTTTCAGAGTGACATTTATGTTGCAAAGTTGCTCTGACCAAAGATGTAAATATAATAACTCCCTCATATTTCTTACCTTGCTTTTAGTTACTGAAAAAGCAGATTATTCCTTGCTGCTGTTCAAATACAACAGGGACTAGATTCAAAGTCCAATGTCTTTTGACGGGTTAATCTGTTGCAGTTTATTTGGAATAACAGATTACAATGAATGCTAGTCCAGCCTGTGTGCCATTAATTTGCTGTGGTTAGATGTAGTGAAAACCAAGATAGCATACTGTATTACAGTAAACATGAGGAAACAGGCTTTTTTTTTTCCTTAAAGACTAAGCAACCTAGTGCTTTGATGTGACTGCAGTACACGTTAGCACTTTCAAGGCCCAGTCTGGCCACAAGCTTTGCCAACAAAGTCATCTCAGTGGCCCTAAATAATGGCCTCATTAGCACAAAATTGCATGGGAAGGTGAAACACATAAGAAGCTCTGAGAGATATACTGATTTCATATTTAGTTTTGAATAAAACATACTTTTATCCTGATCCATCTTTTGTGAAATTCATTCCATAAGCATATGCAGATATATGTAGTCCACTCATCAAGAAATTATCACCAAATAATAATAATAAATAATTAATGATGATGATGATAATGATGATAATAGTAATAACAACAACAACAATAATAATGCTGTAGAAATTAAAGTTTCTCCACTCCCCAGAGAAGCAGAAAGGAAACTCTGTTTCTCAGTAAGACCTCTCTGTGCCTGTATCACCTTGTATTTTCCAGATACTGGCAGTTGAAATAGGAAGATATGATTGTTTTTGTAGATATCTCAATAGATAGGCAATATATGAGATTGATCTATAGGGACTGTGAAATAGTTAAGCTAGAGATAGGCATTACTCTTGCAGCCTCTCTTTTAAATTACTGCATGCATTAAAGGGCACAAAGGAGAATAATTCAGCTCTTTAATATGTTTTGTACTCTTTCATTGTTGAAAAGATACACAGAAAATTGACCATTCAGTGATACCAATGGCATTGCAACATTTAAGTTTGGAAAAACATATCTTGCACTTCAGCTTTTGTCAAATAATTGCTGAAAGGGATGGTAGTCAAAAATCACTAAAGATAAAAGTCTTTAGGTATTTAGAGATATAATATTTCAACATTTAGTGTTTGTATTCTAACCCCGGAGAAAATGGATGGACAGTGCTTTTCATGACTTCTTTTGGCAAGGAGATACACTTTGAAAATTATCTCTTTGGTGTACCTTAGCAAGTCTTTTGGTGACAGTAGGATGAACAACAGAGAAAAATTATGTCTTTATGTTTCATGAAAAAAAAGGCAGGGTTTTTTTGGGGAAAAGCTCTTAATCTTGATTTATCTTTATTGTTCGACTTTAAACACTGGTTAACCTTGCCAATATTATGTTTAGGTTTATAACCTTTAACTTATGTTGGTCTTTGTTATCCTAATGAGCAGGGTCAACTGAGCTTAGGGTCTGTTCTCATAAAGTCAGACGGATCATTGTGGAGCAAAGAAGCACTTGTCTCCACAGGCAAAGCAACGACTCAGTGGTGTCCAGCTGAACAGCCATGAAGACATACTAGTAATAGCAATGATGATAATAATAATAGTAATAATAACATGAACTGCTACATTGTCTGTCAGCCCTGACTAAAAGCAAGACCCTATCTTATTAGTCATCCAAGCAAACAGTGAAATGTTTTTCCTGATGACTTTGTAGTCTAACTAGGAATGACAGAGTCAGGGTGAGAGACTGAGTCTGTTATCCCCCTCTGATACAAATAGGCAACTGGGATACAAAGAGATCAAGTAAATCATCCAAGACCACACAGGAGTTCTGTGGCATTGGACCAAGAACTTGATTTGAGTCTCTTTAAATCCAAATCATTCTTTAACTACAAGTATGCTCTGTATCCCACTGCAGAAAGTAACCAAGGAATGTACATCTTAACAGAGGATTGTTGTGGCACAGATGGTAAGGAACATTTCTGTATCTCTTAGATGTTAGTTATAGAGTTTTGTCTCTATAATTTAGCCCACCCATCCCTGTAGACTTAACAAGTAAAAAATAAAATAAAAAAGAAAGCTTAAGCACCAAGTTGTTCTTGATTTATTCTATCTGATATGTAAAAGAAATTCCTTACTTTTCCTTAGCAAGTTAGATAAACACTATTTGCACTTTGCATACTGGAGAAGGATTTTGCTTTGGGGAAACTACCTATGTCAGTATTTGTGTATTTATACTTACTAGCCACATGTTTATACATATTTAATATTCTGACTTTTCCCCTAATGTATATAACTTTTTTTGTCTGAAGAAATTGCCTTGGAATTTGCATATATTAAAACAGTGCTTTTCTTTTCTTGTTTAATTCTGGTTATATTTTTCATTTTGCCAAGTTCTCTAAATGATTTCTTGCTGTCTATATCTATGTTTTTGCTGAATAAGCACATAAGGACAAAAAAGCAGCACTGTCTGCCTATGATTGATAGAAAATAAGGCTTCCAGGCAATGCAGACATCTCATTGACCTCCAATGACTGCAGGTGCAGAGTTATAGCTCTTTTTTGAGTACACAGCCAATGTTTATTTAGGTGCAGTGACTTATTGCAGTGCAGAGATTCAATGACTGGAGATTTTAGTACACCTAGATCTAAATCATATTTCTTCCTAGCATAGTATGTAAAGACAAAGATCAGAAAAATGTAATGTACTACTATTTTCAGTGGGATATTGTAAGTATTTCTCCAAGTCCAGGGTATTACCTCCAAAGTTCATCAGAAATCAGTTTCCTTTTGGTCTGAATCAACAAAGGGAAGATAAGATAACCTGATGGGAGTCTGGATCATCTTATTCCCAAGAGTATTATACATGAGCTGCTTTAGAGGGTCCACTTGGGACTCTGATGTATGGCTGAACTTGGCCCATATTAGTTAGGAAATGTTATATCCCGGTTCAACTAAATCTACAGTTGAAACACTGAGGAGAGAAAAAGAATGAAGGGGACTATCACTCATGAGGGAGAGCAGTAAACAGGAGAACAAAATATTCATAAAACTAATGTTCCACTTTTGATGAAATCTTGAAAAACAAATATGTTTTGTGAGTTATTGCCGTCATATGTAGCACTGGTAGACTGTAAGCTTCTGTCTTTCCCTTGGATTAATAAATGTATCTATTTGATGTACTGGTTAGAGCTAGTTTTCCAGTTAAATGAAGGTTGTGGAGATGTGTCTTCTAGCGATAAATTAATGTTCTGCATAATCATCTATCCTGAGCCCAAACATATGACCTGTTGCAATTAATCAAGGACTTCTAGTGAAGTCTAATGGTGTGTGCTGGGCTGGAGGTCAGCCTGGATGAACACAGTGACCCCTCCTGACTTAAAGCTTATGGATGCATTGCTGAATAAGGATGTGGCTGTTAAACAGGTTTATTCCCTGGCTCCACATTACTCTTTATAGACATCTAATTGCATGTAATTGAAAACAAGTGAATTCTGGATGAAAGAAAAAAATAACATTTTTCTGCTTTTCTGACTGGAGTGCTGTCAGTGCAATAGAAACCATTGTTTTCTTTATCTCATAATAGGCAAGCAGGATTTGAATCTGTGCTCTTTCCTATCATGAATAATAAAGGAGTACAAAGGTAGGAGTGGGTATCTTCTTTCTAACAGCTGTGTAAGCCTGTTGTACTCAGTAAAATGAAGATATAAATGGATATTTGTACAACAGAGACAGATGTTGAAAGTATGAGACCTCTTTTATCAGATAAGCGGTAACATCTGCAGTGGTCAGCAAACATGCTGAAATTTCTACACCACCATACATGTTAAAGAGAATGTAGGGCTAGGTTCTATTCTTTTAGTTAGACTGAATCTCTAGCACTAGAAATCCATACCTTTTGTCTGCAGAAACATGCAGTGGTTGTGCTCCCTGTAGTACAAACACCTCTCCATTGAAGAACATACAGTTTTAAGCAACTGAAGAGTGTAGTGTCATATTTGTGCCATCCTCTATACAGATCACCTCCAGAGGTGGACACATATATTTCCATTCCTTTGATTATTAAAACATCAGTACTTTTCCTTTGCTTAAAAGAAAACAAACCTCTTATCTACCTACAGGAAGCTGATTCCCAAAGACAGGTGAAAGATTGGGTGAACCTGGAGCAAGCTGAAGAAAAAACTTTAAGAAGTTTAAGAAAAAGCTTATTTAAGAAATAATTCTGAATAATTTACTGTGGATTTGGTTTAGATTGTTGGAGTTCTGCTTTGCAATAACTTAATTCACATTTGTAAATAATTTCTAGAAATCACACAACTTGTTAGGACTTTAGCTGTACCATGTGGCAGAAAGTATCTTCCTCAAGTTACTGTATGTTTAATTACATGACAATATCTATTTTCTGCTGCACTAGATTGCAACAGATTTCCTACTTTTAAATTTTGAAATATCTACCTTATGTACATATCCCATAGGAAATTAGAATTCCAATCTGTAATGCACTGTGCAGACACTTAAGCATGAATCATTATCCTGAAGTCTAAATAAACAAAAGACTAAATTTATGGTCTAAATTAAAGAGAAAATAAATAATGTCTGACAAAGAATTGTTCTTATGTTGCAGATGGGAAATGGAGCCAATGCAAGATTAAGTGATTTGATGTGACTAGAGTCATGCAGGCAACCTGTGGCAACTATTGCCGTTGAATTGCTGACTACTGACTGCCAAGCTTAACAGCAGAACTACCTTTCTTTCCATGATACCAGTTTTCTTTTAACTCTTTCATGTTTTGATCTGGTAAGTGGATGTCGCAGGGTGGTGGATGCCTGCTTTATCAAGCATTTTTCATTAAGAACATGTGTCAGAGCTAGAGCAGTTCGTGTACTTTCCACTTCAATGAAACCTCATCTACATACCTCCCACACAGCTGTTCTAGAAAAACACAGTTTAGCACCAAATGGCTGCCTCATTTCTTCTCCCCAACATTTTGCTAGTCACATATGTCTTTCTTTCTGTGATAGCAGCACTAACATTCAGACTTTGTCCACTGCTAGACAAATGCTAGGAATGTAAGGAAGAGTTCCTCTGTACAATGGTGGGGTTTTTGGTTTGTCTTTATAAAACATGGAGAAAAGGTCACTTCCATGCCAGTACTTGGTTTGTACACACAGTAATACGGGTTTGTGTTTTGGGCTTTTTTGTTCTTTTTTTGTTTGTTTCTTTACTTTCGTTTTGGTTTGTGGTGTTTTTCTTATCTGTTTGTTTGTTTGTTTGTTTGCTTTGTTTGTTCGTTCGTTTGTTTGGGTTTTTACTAGAAAGAGAAGGAAATTGAAGGAAGTAGTAAATCCTGTTGGAGGGCAAAAAAACTAGGCTGTATTTGATGTGTTTCAGGTAGTTACTTTCTTATAAAATGCAATCAGCTCCCTGTCTTACGCCATGCCTGAGTCTAGGAGTCCTACATCCTAGTTTACCAAGCCCTGGGCTGTTCAATGCATTGTCAGATGAATCATGCCTGCAAGTTAACAGAAATAGTATTTGCTGTAAGCACAATTGCTCAGTGCTATCCCTCCTGAGCTGCAGTGTGAAAAGATATTACAGGGAGCTATGTCAAAGGTTTAGAGAGCAGAGCCCTGTCACCAATGGAATTATTATACTTTAGCTCTATCAAGAAGTCACAGCGATCAGAAAGAGGAATGCAATGCTAAACAATGTTATCATCAGTGCACTGAAGGAATGCTTTCACTTCCTGTAATGTTATGGGGAGGGTGACCTCAGCCTGTGTACAGCAGTGTACAGCACACAGTTGTATTGGCTAAACATTTCCAACCTTCTGACTGCAGTAAAATGGTGTCCTTCACTGCCCTGAGAAAGATGGAAAATCCCTTCCCATCTGTCTAGCCTCTCTGGCAGAATTTATGCTCTTACGCTATCCAGTTATTAATGCTCTTATGCTATTTAGTTTATACAGAAAGTGTCCAAATAAATCCAACAAGCAGGAGGCAAGAAGATAACTTCATTCTTAATGCACACCCGCTTTCTAGGACTGTGCACATTAACTGTCCTCTACACTACATGATCAGAATGCAGCCCATGTGAACGCATAGAGGATGCAATAGGCATCCCCCCATACTTGCTAGCATTCAGGTTCCCAGGGAGTGCTGATATCAGTCTGGATAGTTTGATGTAATCCTACCAATGTAGCTGAAGCTATCAGGACTCAAGGATTTATTAGTTGTGAACGTTCATTTTTGTTTTTACTGGGTTAGTGCCAGTAAATAAGTCACCAAAACCACTAGCTGAGTGTCATTTGATAGGAAAAGGCTGGGATCACAAGTAAGCCTTCTGTCTTTTAACAAAAAAAATAAGTGCTGAGGTAAGCACTGTCAAACCCAGCTGCATCAACATGATGGTGGGAAGACAAATGAGAGCTTTCACTGCTGGATACAGAGGATAGAGAGCCCACAGCTCTGAAAAACCTCTTCATATCCCAGAAACAGCTGTCATAACTGAAACTGCAAGGGACTGCTTTTTTAACCATAAGCTTTGATAAGGAGAATTCTCTCACCAGTCCTTTCTCTAGCTGATAAACACACTTCTAGCAACACAGCCCATCTGAAAGGTGACTGGAGATTTAAATATCTTCAAAGGTTTCCAAACTCCTCTTTTTATAACCTCTCCCAAATGCTTATGCTGAGTTCCCAGCTGGCATTTCAGAAGTATCTATCACTACAGTATCTGGCTGCTAAGCTCAACAATTACAATGTAATGTAAAACTTCTTAGACTTTTCCTATGGGAGGCTGAACTTTACAAAGTTAAATCTAACATTTACCTTGTTATTGGCAACTGTGAATCATTAAAAGAGACACAAATGAAGGGACATGAGGTCATTTCAGAATAAATATTCAGGCAATGACAGTTTTGAAATGTTCTTTTGGCCTCTCCTGGTGTGTATTCTGGGAACAGGAGATCACACAAAATCAACGGTGATGAAATACACATGCTCATGGTCTGAGCTACTGCAAGGTGGGGAAGGCATGAGCAACCTGCAAGGATCTAAGCTCTGCTTGTGCAAGTGTGTGTGTGTGTATGCACATGCATGAAATGTTTGTGAAGAGGAAAGAAGGAGAATGGAGAATCATGAGGAGGGGGAGGGAGGTATTTGGTGCTGGTGGTGCAATGAACTCCAGACAGGGACTGCTTTCTCTCGACATGGCCCGCCAGTTCCTTGTGGCTGTTGCCTGGGCAATGGCTGGGGAATTATGAGGAATGCTTGGAAACGATATCCTTCTTTTGGGCTCATGGATGGAGCAGAAGGGGGTGGATGGCTTTTCTCTGTCTGTTTCTTTTTTATATTCAACAGATTAGACAGGCAGGTTGCTGTGGCGACGACACGGAGGAGGTCTCCTGCACACCTGCACCACAAACAAGAAGTCCTGCCAACAAAGACTTAAGGAATCCCGAAGGCATCTTTTTTTTTTTTCCTCTTTTTTTTTTCCCCCTATAGAGAGTGCACAAGAGGAGGGAAAAAAGAGGACAAGATGACAAAAGAGAGAGGAGGAAGAGACAAAGAGAAAAGCCAATCAATATTCAATCAGCTTATCTATCTGTGCAACAGGGCTTGCTTGTTGCAAAACAGGACATACATAAACAAGATTCGCAAGCTGTCCATAAGAACACCCTGAGCAAGCTATCCTTAGGAGAGAGTAAAGAACAAGCGCTGTTTTGGTTTTACATACAGAGTGCCCAGCCTTTCATGATGTCTGGGGGAAACCTAAATTAAGTAACTATGGGAAGCGAAGAACTTGGGCGCAGCACACAAAGATGTGGATGGTACGTGTAAAACTGGAAACTGAAGTTACTTCTTTGTATCTGGCTAGGAAAGATATGTTTGTATTTATGCATGCGCATATAGATTTTGTTCCTGAGAGGATCTCTGCTTTTAGAAAAGTTGCTGCAGAGTGGTGTGAGTATTGAAATTATATACCTGCTCCTTCTCTAAAAGAAAATATCTAGGATGTAGATGTGGAAGGGGGAAGTCAAAAAAGAAAAAAAAACCAAAAACCTATATAAGCAAGAGGTCCTCAAGACAAATGTGTTGTTCTGGCATGCCATAGCATTTCTCCAGCTTCTCCTAGTGAAGCAGTCAATCCATGCAGACTTAATGACATTCCCTCACCCCTCTTGGACATTCCTCTGCCTCCTTCAGGCTGTCTCTGTTCTCTTCGCCTTGTCCTCTTTCTCCCATCTATCCCTTTAAAATTCCTTTAGCACTGTTTTTTCACATCATCTTTTCTCAATATCTAAAATGGCTGTTCACATGCCTGAAGCACTATCCAATGTACATGCAAACAAAAGATAAAATAAAAAATAAAAATAAAATAAAATAAATAAAATTAAAAAAATTAAAAATGTGTATAGGAACAGGTAGTGAATGCACAGATGAGTCTTTGTTTCTGCATATGCCCAAGTGTGACTGTTCAGAGACATGTTTCTCTGCTCTGCCTGTGTCTTTTGTCAGACAAAAGATGAAGGCTCCCACCAACCAAGAGGTTTGGTAATAGAAAAAAAAACAAACCAAAAAAAGTTTCAAGTTTCAAACTGATAAAATTAACAAGCACCTGGAACCTATATTATAGATGGTGAGAAAGGAGAGAGAACTGGAGATCCACAAGGGGCAGAGACTTTAACCATTCTCTGGTTCTTGCATGCAGCCAGAGTCTGGAATATTTCCCACCCTGCCAGGGAAAAGAACACTTTGCTGTTTTCATCACTGCCCCCCTATCCTGTTGTTTTTTACATGCACAGTGTCCTGTAACTGGAGAAGAGTGCAAGGGAGTTTTCTGCAGGTTACAATAATAAGATTACAATTAGAGTTCAGATGACCCAAACATATGGAAGTTCAGTTGTTCTCATGGCCAGTCTCATTTTTTGCAAAAAATTGAACAGTCCTTTTTGTGAGGTGAGGCTAAAAAAGCCAAGTTTATGCTGCTCAGATATCAGTAATTTTGATGGAAGGTTATCCACATATATGGAAGGTAATGGCTCTTTCAGGCCCCATATATTAGATTTCGCTTTCCTTGCCTCCGTTTTATTTTAAGGCTGAGTCTAGCTTTCCTTCTGGATATACTGCATTACTATGTCTGTGGCCATGTTTACAGATAAAGCACTTTGTGGATAATTTAAAACTGCCGTAATTGTAAAATACAGCATTTTGCTCATCAGTTTATTCAGATTCTGCGCTTAGATGTCAGTAACATATTTGGAAAAACAACTTTAAAAGAGACTGCATGTTCTCTGTTCCAGCTAATATCAGTGCATAATACCTCACTTCAGTCAGAAACCTAGACTGACTGGGGGGGCCTCACCCAGAGGCACATTTTTACTAGCTGTGCTTTTTTTAACTGTCCTCTATTGTGGTCTGTTGAAGTGACATCCCATGCTGGACACTATTCCACACAGACTATCCAAACAAAGGGATGATGGACTGAGTATATGATCCTGGGTGTGATGGCAAATGTGAACTCAATGTTCTAAAGAGCAGACTTTGGCCTGTCCAGTGTTGGCTGAAGTCAGTGGGACTCTTTCTATGGGTGTCAGTGAATTTATGATCAGGCTTTACTCATTCAGGGAATAAAATTGAGTGTTTTAGTCTTCTCCATCTAGAACCAAACCTTCACCTGTAAGGAGTGTATGCAAGAGACAAACTAATATGCAAACTGTGATTGCATGAAATGAAGGAAAGAAATTCGGTTGAGATATCAAAGTGAGGGAAATAAAGGAGAATTCTTGGAGGAATTGTCCATCTCTTCCTATGTGCTGGCTTATGTCTATCAATCATGTTTACTTCACACATTTACAAATTTATGAGACCCACATTGCCCTGCCAAATCTACCCCAAGCAAAGCACTCAGAGGACAGTGTCACTGCCTTCGCTAGGAGGAGATTGGGACTATCTATAGCTAGTGAGTCTCCTGGGCATTCAGAACTCTGTAGTGTGATCCAGCCAGTGCTGGAAATATGAACTGAGATGTTGGGATTTTCTGAGGTGATATACCCACTGATCAGATACAAGAAAGGAAACTAAAAACAAGACCTGAAGACTCTGGAAGTATTTTATGGTGTAAATAAAGCAGATATTTCTAGGATCTTATAAAGAAACCTAAAAATGCCAGATTCTGAGCTGCATTCTGATCTGATGATTTTAAGCCTCTTTTTTGTTAAGGGAGTCACTCCAAACTTGTCATAACAATGTGGAAAGTAGTCCATGGTTATTTATCAGTAACACCTTTTGTTGGCTCTCCTTTCAAAATAATGTATTTATGGGTGTAGTCCAGCATTTCAGCGTTATTTTAGCTGCTAAAATACAACAAGGATTGAGGCAAGACATTTTAATGTGGGTAGAATCAGATTTTGCTTCTATTTCTACCTCCTTGTGAACCTCTGTTTTTCCGTGTGTCATAGAAATCAAGCTTTCCTATAGGTCACGTTATGATTGTGTGTATGTGTATATATATGTATGTATATAAATAAAAAAGAAACCAAGGGTGTTCCTCCTTTAGTGGACAGTACTACATCAGAAAGTATCAGCTGCAAACAGTACACTAGAATTCAACTTCTCTGAAGTGCTCAGATGGAAAAAAATTTCGAATAAATAAAAGTGCCTTTTAACTGCATGCAATAAACACAGAAAGGACAATTCACTTGCAGACAGAGAAAGAAATTTTGATTAAAGGATCATTTGGTCAGTGAGCATTAGTTTGTTTTAGTTACATGAAAAAAATGATGTATTGTTTGTTTATAACTGAACTGAACTGAACTTTCAGCTGTGCTTGAAAGTTAAAAAGAAAAAGATGTGGAATTGTCTGTGCCTTACACAGAAATGCAACAACTCAGAAATATGCATAAAACACCTATTAAAGGAAGATTATCCTTGGACTCTAGTAAAAAAGGTGATACATTTTTCTTTTAAAAGACTGCATGAAAATGTATAATGGCATTTTGCAGCCTTTGTTACTTCCTAGAGGAGGAAAATCCAAAGGGAATGCAAAATGCCTTAAGAGCCCAACCATGTGTGAAGTGAGATTCTACAGAGGCCGTAAGACACTACTATATGCTGTTTAGCCTGAAAGGTTTTAAAATGCCAGATATAGACTCCATATTTTTTTTAAATGCCTCATCATAAGGGTTAAAGTCATTGATCTGGAAAACTAATAACATCCATCTTGGTCAGATATCTGAGCAGGGGATCTAGGAAGGAGCAACCAAAAGCTGTTTGCCCTCTATTCATATCTCTAGAGGGAATGGCCCACCTCTGCTGAGATTATCTTACTTCTTTGGCAGAAGACAAGTGTGGCTGGTGGATGTGTTGGGCCACATTGGTGGCAGTCTGAAGAAGACCTGGTGTTCTAGTCTGCTCTTCTAGTCTAGTTTTGCAGCACAACTAAAAGGTAGCTCTGAGTGGGAGGGAAAAAGGGACATATGGTAAAAATCAGGGCAGGGCTGCATCTGGAGCCCTGGGTAGCCTGAACTGCGTTGAGTTCCCTGCAGACACTATAGGAAAAGAACGTGGCTTCTCACAGCACTCCTCCTATGCATAGCCATCACATCCAGCACACTGGTTTCTTCAGTCTGAGAGATGGAAAAAACCTGCTTTACAGCTGGGTGACACCCTTCCTTACCCTTGTCTGCATGTGGAAAAGAGGAGACCTTTTTGTGTGCCTCCCCTCAGACCAAGTTGTTCTAGAATTGTAAATTATCATAGAATCATAGCATCTTAGAATAGTTAGGGTTGGACCTTAAGATCGTCTAGTCCCAACCACTTGACACCTCCCACTAGACAATGCTGGCAAACACTCTGTCCAACCTGACCTTGAACACTACCACGGATGGAGCATTCACAGTTTCCTTGGGAAGCCTGTTCCATCCTCACAGTAAAGAATTCTTTCCTTATATCTTAACTTAAATCTCCCCTGTTTAAGTCTGAACCCATTGCCCCTTGCCCTATCACTACAGTCTGTGCTGAAGAGTTCCTCTCCTTGCAGGCCCCCTTCAGATACTGGAAGGCTGCTATGAGGTCTCCACGCAGCTTCTCTTCTCCAGGCTGAAGAGCCCCAGCTTTCTCAGACTGTGTTCATACGGGAGGTGCTCCAGCGCCCTTATCACTCTTGTTACTTCAGAGCTCTTCAAAATGAAGGTCTATGTAAATGTAGGACAGTTATCAATGCTGAATTGATCAGTTATCAAGGCTGAATGCACATGTAAATTAAATACTGTAAATGTGTTTGGAACAAAATCAACATATTCTTGCTTGCAAATTTGGAGTATGATTAATCAACCTTGCAAATATTAGTGATGTATCTGTTGCTAAAATATCTGAGCCATTTAGTACCCATGTAGGATACCCATCTAGGTCCCTGGAAAGGCGTCTCACTATTGTATATTCTTATAAACCTTCCTATAGCACTAGTTTAAAGATGATATACTTTGCAAAAGCTTCATGTTCCATTTTTAAGCCAATTCTGAAGTATAACCACGTCTGGTCTGAAATGTGGCAGCTGTTTAGCAGTGCCCACTTAACCCTGTTTTTTGGAAGAAGTGAATAAAACAACATACAGATTCAAACTGTAATAGGATTTTAGGTGAAATATTGCTATTTATGTTGAAAAAGATTAGAAAGGAACTCTGATTCTGTTGATTTTCACTGAAATGTAGGTATCACTTCAGAGGATCTAAAAACTAATAAATCTTCTATTTTGGTTACGTCTTTCCTTCTTTGTGAATTTTTTTCCCAAACATTTTTGTATTTTACAATATATGGTAGTGTAACAGACCTGGTTTTATGTTTTACTAATCTCTTAACTTGATGCTGATTTTCTGAGACATCATTTGAGCCTATGTTGTCCCTTCCCAATATTCTTGTTTTTTACTTGCATGAAAGCAACAGATTTTGAGCAAACAATTACAAATTAAGATTAATTCTATATGTGATGTTTCCTTTAAATTCTACTCTTCTTGCACACTTCCTTTCTGAAATAAAGTGTTATCATCTAGTAATGCTAACTGTTATGAAAGATTCCCTTTCTTGCAAAGCATTTTGGGAACTCAGCATTTTGGGAACTTAGTCTGGAAGCTGCTATGGCTTAAGCTCCTTCACCTTCTCTTTTTCTTCAGCCAAATGTGGCTTGAGGATTAAAGACTCAGCATGTCTTCCAAGGTTTTCACTGTGTTCAAACCCATGGTGATGCATTTGATTTATATTTTTTGTATGTTAACTGAAGTGAGTAAATGGGAAGCCCTGGATAACATTCACTGAAGCAGTAATACTCCAAGTAACAAAAGAGATAAAATTATTTTTTGGAAAGACTTTTAAAAGTATTTCTAATCTTTTGCCAATAATTTCTGCATATAGATGCATATGAATAACTTATACACATATATGCATATGAGCATCCACGTGTCTGATTTGTTTTCCTGTTAAATAATTCTACATGTCCCATACATACAGTATGAGACCAAAATCAGGACTATGGATAAAAACATTGTATTGCCACATCATTTTTCTGTGGATTGTGCCTTTGTGGTGTCTTTCATTTGTTAATAGATCTGTGTTTCTTGAGGTTTTTCCATTCTTTAGCCTGTCATAGGCACTGGAGCCTAACTGACTGCTTTTTCCTTGTTGAATTTTTAAATCTATAGGATTTTACCAGGGAAATTGAGTGGTGTCCCCCTGGGGTTGGTGTTGAGACCAATCCTATTCAACACCTTTGTCTGCAACATGGACAGTGGGGTTGAGTGCACCCCCAGCAAGTTTGCTGATGACGCATAGCTGTGTGGTTATGATATGCTAGAGGGACCCTGACAGGCAGGAGAGATGGGCTAATGCCAACCTCATGGCCAAGTTCAAGGTCCTGCACTTGGATCTGGGCAGTCACAAGCACAGGCTGTGCAGACAATGGATTGAGAGCATCCCTGAGGAGGATTTGGGGGTGTTGGTTGACAACAGTGTGCGTTCACAGCCCAGAAAGCCAACAGCGTGCTAGGCTGCAACAAAAGAAGTGTGACCAGCAGGTTGAAGGAGATGATCCTACCCCTCTACTCTGCTCTTGTGAGACCCCTCCTGCAGTACTGTGTACAGTTCTGGGGCCCACAATACAAGAGGCACATGGACTTGCCTGAGCGAGTCCAGAGGAGGCCGTGAAGATGCTCAGAGGGCTGAAGCACCTCTCCTATGAAGACAGGCTGAGAGAGTTGGGCTTGTTCAGCCTGGAGAAGAGAAGGCTCAGGGGGACCTTACAGCATCCTTCCAGTACCTAAAAGAGACCTACAAGAAAGTTGGAGAGGGACTATTTATACGAGCAAGAAGTGATAGGACAAGGGGAAATGGCTTTAAACCGAATGAGGATAAATTTAGATTACATATTAGAACGAAATTCTTCATTATGAGAGTGGCGAGACACGGGAACAGGTTGCCCAGGGAAGCTGTGGATGCCCCATCCCTGGCAGTGTTCAAGGCCAGGCTGGACAGGGCTTTGAGCAACCTGGTCTAATGGAAGGTGTCCCTGCCCATGACAGGGGATTGGAACTGGGTGAGCTTCCAACCCAAACCATTCCACGAACATTCTGCTTATTTTCATGAAGGTGAACTGACATCAACAAAAATTAAGTATTCTATCTACCAAGGATGTTTTTACCTTCAACTGTACTCTGCTTTATTGCAAGCAAATGGATCTAGGTTACTTACTAGATAAGAAAGAACATATTTGCAAGTATACAGATATTATAGCTTTTTTTTTAGATTGGGATTTGGATGTGATTGATTGTTCATGACGCCTAAGGGCCAATTTTCCATGTATGATGCTTTATTTTTCAATTAAAAAAAAAAAAGAAAAAAAAAGAAAGAAGAGGTACAGTCTAACTGCTGTAGTCTGCTATTGTGAGAGTATAGTTTAGGCCTACAGCCATGTCCTGCACTGTTACTGAAATGGGTATTACTATTAGAATTGTTGTTAGAAAGCATGATTTCTCAACCTTGCAAGAGGTACTGTAGATAGATGTGAGTTCAGCAGTGGGCTTTTCCAGTCATCTGTTCATTGGGTTCAGAGGCTTGTTATGTTCCACTCAACATTTGAAACCATTCTGAGCCAGAATAAAGACAACACATCCCAGCAGAATCAGGCAATTTTTCAGGTTTTCTGTGACACCTCTGAATTTGCAAAGCTTTACATACTTTAAGAACCACTATTTGTGGTTTATTTAGAACACCCAACATGTAACCAACTGCTTCTGGCGCAAAGCCAGACTTGAGCCCAAGCCATATTTTGTTATTATATCTAGCCCTCTTTTTCAGAGACGAAAGAGAACTATCTGCTTCACCTATTTCATAAAATCAACTTTCCAAAACCCAGAGTATGTCATGTTTATTGCTGCATTCTTCTGGGATAACTACAGCTCTGAAATAACTGTATGTGAAAATGGTGCTAGAGCACTTCTGCTCCATCTTGTTTGGTTAAAGTATCATATTATGTTTGCCAGCATTTGTAGTTAGGTATGTTTTCTGCTTCCTTTTTCTCAGTCACCCTGTAATATTAGGCTTAATGGACTATGGATTTGGGTTCACATTCAAAGCTTCAAGCAGAAATGTATTTGATGATCTCATCCTAACTCTCTCTTCTTGTGACCCAAGTACTTCGCAAAAATCAGGCTATTGGAGATTGTTCCATGGTATGGAGCCAGATATCTTTCTTATTTACAAAGAGGAAAAAAATTTTTTTTTCCCCCTGAATATGGGGAAATCAATCAGAAAATAGCTGTTTACTTCCAATGTCAAATATTTTTTACTTCGTACTAAAAGCTGCTTGAACTTGGTTTTACTTCCATACTCTGTGGGTCATGCGTTTTTTTACAAGCTTTTCTATTTTCTTTGTTCTTTCACTCTAAGGCAATTGATCCTTCAGAGAATGAACTCCCACCAAATCACTTTGTACTATTGCTCTGGGTAGCAGAGAGTGTATGCATTGATGCAAGGGCCACATTTGTTTCAGCTGTAAATGTACTTATCTGAGCTCCACGGCTTCTTTGCCTGCAAGCTTGGTGTTATGCTCATGGGCCTGCATCCTGATAGTGTAACTGAAGCCCTGTCATTAACTTCTAGCTGAATGACTGATGTTTCCACAATATAGAGAGAAAATCTTGGAAAGTACTGCAGTGGGTATGTATACATTAGTATCTAGGGTTAACAATATAGAAAGATGTGTGATAATTTTTTCCAGAACATCTGGTTTCTAGGCATCAGTCTTAGAGCCACAGTTCCTCAAACACAAATAAGATAAGTGCCTAAGCAGGAATCAGATCCAGGAGTTTTATTCATCCATTGACTAATGTGTCTGGTTTTCAGCCACATTGTACTGATTGTATCTAAGATTTTCATAGCTTAGTAAAGAAATATTAATCCAACTAAGTGTCTGGATCAAGCTACCTCTCACACTGACCTGAGCTGCTTATTCCCCCACCCTCAACACTGCTTTTATCCTTCATGGCTTTATTGTAACTCTTCAGCACCATCCCTTTTTATTACTTCAAAAGTCAGGTACATTGCTCTTGCTAATTTATAAAATCATAGAATGGTTTGGGTTGGAAAGGACCTTAAGATCATATAGTTCCAAACCCCCTGCCATGAGCAGGGACGCCTCATGCTAGACTATATCGCCCAAGGCTCTGTACAACCTGGCCTTGAACAATGCCAGGGATGGAGCATTTACCACTTCTTTGGGAAACCTGTTCCAGTGTCTCACTACCCTCACTGTAAAGAACTTCTTCCTTATATCTAATCTAAACTTCCCCTGTTTAAGTTTAAACCCACTGCCCCTTAACCCTATCACTGCAGTCCCTGACAAAGAGTCCCTCTCCAGCATACTTGTAGGCCCCATTCAGATACTGGAAGGATGCTATGAGGTATCCACACTTCTCCAGGCTGAACAGTCCCAGCTTTCTCAGCCTGTCTTCATATGAGAGGTGCTTCAGCACCATTATCATCCTCGTGTCCCTCCTCTGGACTTGCTCCAACAGCTCCATGTCCTTTTTATGTTGAGGACACCAGAACTGCACACAGTGCCGCATGTGGGATCTCACAACAGCAGGGTAGAGGGGGAGAATCATCTCCTTCAACCTGCTGGTCACACTTCTTTTGATGCAGCCCAAGACATAGTTGGTTTCTGGGCTCAAGCGCACACTGAAGCCAGCTCATGTTCAATTTCTCATCCACCAACACCCCCGAGTCATTCTTCTCAGGACTGCTCTGAATCTCTTCTCTGCCCAACCTGTAGCTGTGCCTGTGATTGCCCTGAACCAGGGGTAGGACCTTGCACTTCACATTGTTGAACTTCAAGAAGCTTGCGTTGGCCCATCTCTCCAGCCCGTCAAGGTCCCTCTGGATGGTAAGTTCTTTGCTGAAGGACTTGGTTCAACCTTGTCAAAAGTCAGTACAAATCTTCAGATAAATGAATATAGGCTCAGGCATTATTGAAAAAGAACATGAGATGAAAAGGTCCATAATGTTTCTCATGCAGCAAAACTTTACTTTCTAATCTGTCTGTTAGAGCACTGGGGTAATTCTTTCCTACCTGGAACTGTCCGTGGAAAGAGTTTGGAATACAGAGAAAAGCTTCAGTAGTTCAGACTGCAAATCACATTCCTTATCTCCCCAGATGGCCTAGAAAGAACCTTCAGACAGCACACGTTAAAGATAAGCTTTAATTTTCCAAGGAAAATATACTGTGGAATTCTCACACATCTGTGTCACTTTCTCGCTCTCTGCTGAAATGATGCAATGAATTGAAAACTGTCCTATAGGGGCCAATTTTTTATCCTACCACACAGAGATTTCTGGAGTCAGTCTAATGAATCTGATGTTGTTAATAGCTCTAAATTTACACTGGGGCACTGGAAATCAGACCAAACTGTGATCTCTAAGGCAGCATGGGAACAGCCTGCTTGTGTTCAGTACTTAAGCTGCTTGCCACCCTCTTTGTCTTCTATATTTCTTTTTCTAGGGTAGCATTCTGGACTTGGAAATACAGGAGAAGAAAAAGACAAAGACAACTAAATAACTCCAAGACTTCAACAGCTTAGCTATCCCACCATCTGTTTAAAAGGACAAAACATTGAAATCAAACAAAACTTGTGGTCCAACAGCTATGTCTGCAAAGAAGAAACAGTGCTATAGTTGAAATTCTATGCAACACCCTTTGGATCAAAATATTACAACAACAGAAAACAGAAGTGACCACACTTAATGGTTACCCAAATAGCAAGGCCATGACTCAGATTCCTTACTGTTGTTTAGAAATGAAACCTGAGAGCAAATAGAGAGGGAAAGAAACCTTGCATTAAGCTGGCATGCACCAGTGAATAAATGGCTGGCATTTGCAAAACTGCATTGCAGGGGAGCTTTTAACAGTTTGCCACTGCCAGCTGATGTCTCTTTAAGCATCACTGTCAAGAAGCCAAAACTGGAAGCAGGTGCAGGGGCAGAGGAACTGAATGTGGAAAGGGAGAGAAAAAGAGAAAGAACAGAACTTCTGTTGTTAAAATTCTGTTGCTTTCATTAAAACCTAAACAAAGCTTTACTTTAAACTTGAATAATATTTTTTAGTGTGATAGACTCCTGCCTATCCATTTTGACAATCCTCTTACATTTATGCACTGAGCTAGAAGATTTTTGTTGTTGTTGTGTTTCCCCCACTCCCTCCCCCCATAAAGCCTTGGATTGACTGAGAGAATGCTGTATACTGATTACAGCAGCTTTCCTTTTGAGATTGAGAGCATCTGCTTCTTAATTCCCCTTGTTCCACACACCCCCCCTCAAGCAAACTGCTTTTTACACACTCCCACCCCCATTAGTCCAGGGCCTGGGAACAGAGCTTTTTCCCCAGCTCAAGTCTCTGTCTTCACTGTGCCATGTCACCAGTTCAGGACCTTAGCACACTGCTGTCTGATAAGATGCATAGCAGGAAACATTAGGTGCTAAGAATTTACATTCTTAAATACATGAATGCAATGTGCCACTCATGATTTTGTGAAATGTCGCCTATTCCTTTTCTCAAAATTGGCTACAAAAAGCAGGGGAAGACAGGTATGAGCTGGACTGTAGGGCAATGATAAGTTCTGTGAGAAACTTTGTGAGAGGTCTTGTTACCTTTGGAATACCTCAAAGAGGAAATAAATTCCCTAATCATAAGGAAAGCAAGGACAAACCAAAAAAATAATAAAGAAACCTTCTATTTAAGATGACAAAAAGACAAAACCTTGAAGTGCACAAGGTAGAAGGTGGGAAGTTTTTCTCCAATTCTTTGCTAAGAACTTTGATTTTTAATAATCTAGTAGTTTCTGTTCCCACAGATTAAAGATGTGCCACCTTCTAATCAGAGTCCTGAATCTGGGTGTTCTTATTCTTTACACTTTAAGAGAGTCCTGCTATTTATTCTCAATTAAAATATTTTCCCTTTTCTTTCAACATGCACGAACACTTCCTTATCTTTCTGTTTTAAAATCATTCATTTCCCATGTTATAAACACAATGATTTTAAATCACAAGCTGTACTTTAAAACAAGTTATTATTTTTTTTTCCTCTTGTGTCAGAGGGAGAGATTGTTGAAACTAATTTGGTTAGTGTCTTAACTGTTTTGCAGTTGTACAGTTGACAATGCCTTGTTTGTTTTTCCAATTATACAGACTGTTTATTCTGAAGGAAAATAATTTCTCTTTTTTCATTTTGTACTGCACATTAAACCAATATTGTGCTTATATTTACAGTGAATTTTCTTCTAATTTTTTCTTAATATTCAACTACTTCTTACTCTCCCTTTTTCAAAAATGTCAAAGAAATTAAGCAATGAAATATAGATGTGACCGTATTTCTATCCATCACTCATCTTTTCTTTATAATGGTTCCTTGTTTGGAAGGTGCTAAGAGACTGCTTTAAAGTGATATTCTTCCTCTACGTCAACAGGAAACATTCAGTTTGCCTCAGAATAAAAAGTGTACAGAATGCAGCATGATGCAAAAGAGAATTTACAAATCGTCGATGAACTCAGCCTAAGCATAGCTCAGTAATTGTTATCAGCCCTTCAATTAATGAAATTGATGTAGACATTGCAGTGTTTTTAAAACCTCTACCTTAAGCTTTCAAGCTGTTTCCTTTAACTCTTACGACATGTGGAGACAGTCTTTATTCTGATGAAAGCTGAGATTCAAAAAGAATGTTTCCAGTAGCTGAAATTTGTCAGAAAGGCACCAAAGTGTTTGGATAAGAATAGGATGGAAGTAGGTATGTGATCTTTCCAGAAAAGGGAGAATAAGCACTAAGTAGACCTATTCTGTTCTTTACTAGATGCATGACATAGGAGGGTGCCACACGTGTTAGCATATCAAGGCTTTCTTAATGCACAGGACTTTCTCAAGCCCTATGGCCTCGTTTTAGCGACGCATGGGTTGTTTTGGCAGGTCAACAGTTCTCATTAGGAAACAAGCTGAAGCTCATTCCTAATGAAAGTTCAATTTTTTTCCTGCAATATGGGCCAGGCTGACATGTAAGTGCAAAAGTCTTTGAGCAAGCTTCCAGAAGTACCCTGGATGAAGTTGTCCAGAGTCTGTGAGAACTGGACGGAACACCATTTATGGTCAGTTCTGATGTATGATGGGCTGCAGGCTGGTAGTCTCTGTGTAGATGATGGGTATGAGAGCCAGAGGAATCAAACCAAAGTCATCTCCTTCTGCTCTTTATTTTAATCCTTGGTCTGACATCCTCCTAATTTATTTTTTTCTTTTTTTTTAGGAGCATTTAAATTGATTGGAAAATAAGCTATATTTCAGAGGATTAACACAGAAAACTGGAATGCTATAACTTTAAATATTTGATCCCTGCTAACCACCACCATAACTTTTCTGATTTTATTTCTGCAGCAGTCAGGAAAGCATTTGAAACTCCAAGCACTTTGCAGTTTTTGCGCATGATTAAAGTTTAAAACGAGTGTTCTAAGATAAATATATATATATATATTTGTGTATATATAGATAGGTACAAACACAAAGACATGTCCACACTCTAACAAAAGCACAATAGCTCATTTATAAAGTCATGAAACAGCTAATGGGGTACATTCTCTATAAACTGAACTAGCTTATATACATTTTTTTTTTAAAAAAAAAAAAAAGCAATCAAGCCAGGGACTGTTAAATGAAACCATAGATGAAGTGAACTTATGTCATCAGTCTTTGAATTTTGTACATTTTGAATGCTATCCAAAAATTGTAATCCACTGTTTGAAATTTTATATTAGTGGAGAAGGAGAAATGATACTGCCATTAAAAACTTACAGCCTCAAACATTCACATCCTGCTGTAAATATATCGTATACTGTATCATGTTGCTTATGGAAAGTGACTTTTTTTTTGCTTTTAGTTTTCTATCCTTTTTTCTGAAGATTGCAGTTTGGCAAAGTCAAGGCTCTAATTGTTCCTTTCCATTTTACTCTACAGGAAATAATGCTCTCTCTGATCTAAAATAAATTATTTTATATTTCCATATTCACCATGATCTATATATTCAAGTAATGAAATTCAATGCACCTTGAGGATCATGTGACTATTATGTACACCTGTGGTTGCTTACTTTCTGCTAAAACTACACTATTTTTGTTTAGTGTGCTGCTGCATTTCATGATCTTTACATTTATAATGTGCTACTTGGATGAGATCTAAGTGTTGTGTGTCTAAAACCATAATAACAACAAAATATATAGCTGAAGGTCAGACTAGCTTGAATATAACAATAACAAGACTAAACCATGCAGTATAAGATAAAATCACTCTCACTAGAAACAAGCATGTTTGCTGCTGGATATGTTGTGTTGGTAGCATGCCAGCAATATCCCAGAAAAACTCAGCACCTTCCAGGATAAGATCCGCAAATATGCAGGGCCCAATTTCTACAATAAAACACATATTAGGTCATTATTAGTTTCTAGTGTGTTTGAAGTATATAAAACCAAAGCCTTGCTTTAAGATTTTCTTGTTTTATATACTGATAAATTGCAACAGGACTGTTCCTCTGAAGCATAAAAATAACTCTTCTTCTATTAACAAAGCACTTGTTTCATTTCCCTTTTCAGCAAGATCTTTTTAATTGTGATTCATTCAGTGAGGAAACAAGTATTGCCATCTAAGTGGCTTGCAAAGTATTTATTCATTATTGAGCATGTCACGAGAGAAAAGATTCATAATGACTGTTTTCATTAGTATACTTCTATGGTATAATGCATTTTCTTATACCTCTAACCTGTCAAAAATGTCATTCTGATTCTGTACATTTTGGGCAGCATCAACTTTCTGGTTTATTACTTGTATATTCTCTTACTGTTATTTGTATTATTTTTACAATATTATAATTTAGTATTTGTTTCTCAGAACCTGTGACATTTCATCAGCACCTGATAACTGTCACATTTCATATAGTTATGAGAAGCAGAATGGAGGAGGTTGTCCCATATAAGCTAATAGGAAGTCTGGCAGCAAAACGGAAGAACACAAACAGGACATAAAAATTGCAAAGCCAGAATCATTGAGCCAAGATACATAGAATGGGAGTTGTGGTTTCCCCTGGGGGGAAGCCAGAATGAAGTAAATAATAACACTGCAGATTTTTGTATCAATGAAAGTGGCAACTGAAATTAAAAGTTCTGATAACTCTTCACTAAGCATCAATAAAACCTGTGAGGCAATGTGCATTAATACTGCATACATATGTCTTGGTATTTGGAGGTGATTCTTTTCTCAGGCATGATGAGTTTGGTAAATTTTTTCCTATAGGTGTTGTAACCAAGGTGTTGTTACAGGTGGCTAAAGAAAAAAGATAGTCCTTATTTGAACATATACACTTTCTTTGCTATAAACCATTAAAGAAGGGCTTAAGCAGGCCACAATTATGTTCAAATTGTCTACTGAACCTCTATCTCAAAGTAAATTCTATCCTTTGGAACACATATTTTACCCCAGATACTGTATTCTCTCCATGCTCTATTTCCCTTTCACCTATCTTTCTTCATTACCCATGCACACCCAAATTTCCTCACTTCTTGGTAACACAATAGCGTTTCACCTAGTTGTACAGCTTCTTTTTCCAAAAGTTTGAATATAAGTAAGCTGCTTAAGACACAGAAAACAAGTTTTTACAGTTTTTATATAAATATTTTCTTTTCTGGAATAGGAAGTTGTGAATGCTTCAACCCTGGTGGTGTTTAAGGCCAGGCTGGACAGAGCCTTGGGTGACATAGTTTAGTGTGTGGTGTCCCTGCTCATGGCAGGGAGGTTGAAATTAGATGATCTTAAGGTCCTTTCCAACCCAAACTATTCTATGATTCTGTGATTCTATGATTTCTATGTAGCAAAAAAAAAAAAAAGAAAAAAAAGAAGCTTCTACATACAGAATACCCAGAATATCAGAATATCAGGAGCATATCAGGAGCAATTATAAAAATAACTGGAAAGTTATGGAAAGTTATTGGTAGGTAGTACACACAGTAAAGAATAGAACACATTGCAGAGTGAAGATGGCCTCTGCAGAGAGCTTCTGAAAATGAAGGTATTATCTAACTCTTTCTTGCTGATAAAAGAGACTTAAAACTATTTGTAGGTTTTGTGTGCAATCATTTTACAGATGGAAATCCTTTTTTTCTAGCTGTACTGGAAAAAATAGCTAATACATGTCATCATCTTAAAAATTAATGCTAAGGTTGTAAACTTACTATTTTCATGGATTTTCATAGCAAAAAGATGCCTAGGTCCTAATTACTGGCACACTAATTTTTTTGAGGCAGAAATGAGTGCTCACCAGGATGGTCTTGAAATGGAGTCTAACTGGGGTCTCACCCTCACTACAAAAAATTTCAACCAAAGGCAAACATGAAGAAATTACACACCTTTATTACTTGGCACCAATAATTGCTTCCTAATAAAACTGATCAACTGACAGCAATGATGAATTTCATACAGAGTTTGGCAAAGAATACTTTTGCCTACTGTAGAAATAGGCAAAAGACAGAATAAAAGTTTGTTTCCTAGCATTGCTGGGAACCTCTTTCTAAGAATTACTGGGATCCTTTAATGCTCCTCTGGCCACTCTGGTTTGTCAGAGCACCATCTAACGCAGACTGTGCAATTTATACTGAAGTCAATTGCAAGCGAGGGCACTTGGCAGTTGCAAATCTGCTTCATAGTTCTCTTGACCTGCGGGTCAAAAAATTGTCACTAGTAGGATTAAAATTGTCATAGAATAAAATACGGATACATTTATGGTGAGATTTTTAAAGCTTCAGGAGGTTTTAAACACTGGCTTCCACAATAGTTAGCAAGTTGATTGCCTAGATCCCTTTTGTTGTTCACTAGAAAGCTCCTGCTTAATTCTTCTGCTCAGTAGTTGTAAATTAAACAATTGTTTCTCAGCTTTTTTCAAATAATTGTGAAATTTCAGAAGGGCATTGGCTCACAGGAAAATCATACATGATAGTAAACTTTGTTATTTTAACGGATCAATATCTTTTTGTTTATCTGAGAATAAATGTATCTAAACCCACTATTTTTTCTATTTTGGGGGGAAGAGTTATCTAGTTCAAAGGAAAGGAAAACATTTATTTTCCCAATTTGGATGGAAAGTGGGATATATCATTGCACAGTGTTAGTTATAATTTAGAAGTCACAGCTGAGTCAGAAACTACAGTTTCAGATATGGCTCCAGTCTTCCCTCAGAATCTGGGAGGTGTTCAATTTTGGCTCTGCTTATTCTTTACATGAATACTGATATTCCTACAAAGCACATTTAATCAGTACCTCAAATGTTTTTATAAAGGAGTCATTATCAATTTTTCATTCCAGTATGTCTAAAATGGCTGTCCAGGTAGGGCTCATGAGAGGTGATGAAAATGAGAGACAGCCCTCTAGTTAGGATGTTAATATGTGCTACAAAAAATGATTTAAAAAAAAAAAAAAAAAGCGTGTTCTTAATAAGGACTTACACAGCATTGATTTTTTTAATAGGTTCAGTATCATAAATTACTAGAACTGCTTTGTTTTCAGAAGTATAAAACATACGCATGGTGAAATTATGACCATAAAGAGTTATTTAAGCATGAACCACAGGTTCATTTTAGAATCAAAACTGATGGTCATTTGTAAGCATTTAAAGACAGAATGAGAACAAAAACAAGCTGAAAAATACTCCTACTCACTGCACATGCTTATTCTCTGTGTCAAATATTTGTGTTTGTTGGCAAAAGTAAGGATTTTAAAAATCATGATAGCTGAAGTCAGTTTGTCTTGTAAATACTCATGTCTGCCTTTTTCAATGAATTCATATCTTGAGAAGAAAGTATCAAATTCAGGCTGGTCAAGGAATGTGAAATTTAAAAAAATTTAAAGAAAGTTTTATCTGCTTATATAAAATACAAGTTTGGTCTTATATGTGAAATTGTAACCTATTCATGTACTAGATATTTTGTGTGAAAAAGATATAAAAAAGAGAGATATATATCTATAAAGAGATCTAATTTATCTTCTTATTATCAATATAAATGGTTCAAACTTAGAAAAATTAAGAAGTGATTTGCTCAGAAAACTAATGGCAAGCTTGTGTCTTAAATGTGTGCTGAGGTTTCAAGAAAAAGAAAGATATAAACTGAAACAACAGCAACAGCAATTGTCTTTAAACTTACAGTGATCTGAGAAATAAACTGGTTATTTTCTCACCTATAATTGTTATTAATGGTCTGCAAAACAAATTCTGTTACGATTTCTACCTTTGAAAATGCCTCCACAGGAAATTTGCAGTGATGTGCACCTTCTATCCTAATACATAGGGCTTTTGCAAGCCCTATGGCCTGGTTTTAGCTATGGATAGGTAGTTTTGAAAAGTCAACAGGTCTTATCAGGAACCGAAGAGAAGTTGTTCAATGTCTTTTCATGTGCCACATAGGCGAGGCTAACACATAAGTGCAGAAAGAAGTACTCTACTTCTGTCCTTGAGTAAGCTTCCAAGAACACTAGATAGAGTTGTCCAGGGTCTGTGGGAACTGCATGGAGCACCAATAGCAATAATATACATTCAGGGTCTGTTTTGAAGTATAGTGGGAAGTAAGGCTATAGGGAAGGCTACAGTGCTACAGGAACTAAAGACTGATATCCTCTGTGTAGAGCATGGCTATGAGATCCAGAGAAATGAAATCAGAGGGTATCTTTTTCTGCTTTTCAGAATGGGAAAGGAGATAATTCAGCTCAAAGCCTCCTTTTCTTAAGTTTCATGATTCTGCATGGCTGTTGGAAGACAAAAAAACTATAGAAATATTCTTTGTTGTCACTAATGTATGCAAATTTGAACCTGAATCTATCAAAGGAACAGAATTTTTGAAGAAAAAAACACAATTTCACTTTTTTTTCTTTTTTTTTTTTTTTTTTGGCAGTATTAGTATTAGTAGTAGTATACTGCAATTAGATTTTGGAGGTGCTTTCTCCCTTTCCCCAATAAAACCATCTAAAATGGCCAATGTGTATTTTAATAGTAATATAATTAATAAAATAAATTTGGAATGAAACATCCACTGATGTCAACACATATTGATAGGCTTTGTAAAATAAGTTGCCAGTGAAAACAGTGCAGTATTTTCACTGGCATACTAACAGCTCCTTATATGTCACTATGAGCCTAATTTTCTTTGCTAAAATTTTGCATCATTAGAATACACATTGCAGTCTGAGATGAAACCAAAACAGTACTTTGTAGTTTAACTGCAGATGGATTTGAGTCAAAAGTTTGGATAAAGTTCCAACCTTTATTAAAGCTTAGGGGTGTTTGGATATGGTTTGCAGTAGTTTTGTACTTCAGTGCAGTCAGTGGAGACATTCTTGTACGGTTACACAGAAGATGGATTAGACTCTCAGAATACAGTGTAAATGGACAACATCCTAAGTTTCTATATTACAAGAGCACGAATTGTAGGATTTTGTAAGGAAAAAATTCTTAGCATTGATATTTATCTTAAAGTATAATCATATTTCCAGCTGAAGAGTTCTGTTTATAATTGCTATTATCAAGGCAACTAGAAAATTACCATCATCAAAGAGATGGAAGGAATTGGATTTGTTCTGCTTGATACACCAGCTAAGTATAATATAAAAATGTGGAAAAAAAAATTGCGTGGTCATTAAATGAATTTATTCTCTACAATGCATACATCAATCTTTTAACTTCAGCTATAAAGGGGTTGACTGTGCTCTTTGTTAAGATCCTGTAACAATTCTCACTTCTTAATGAAGCTTTTTTCTAGCCAGAGGGAAAAGATAATAGTACCGTATCAAAAATCTGTCCAGAATAAAATGGTTTTGGCTTTTCTGTAGCTAAGAAAAGTGTCCAAATCAATTTCAATCACATTTTATTCAATAGAAACTGAACAGCACAGAAATCTCTGAAAATAAATTCTATTTGACCACAATTTAAATAGCAGTGAGACTAGAGCTCAATTAAGCTCTCTCACCCAGGATTTCATAACAGAAAAAATAGAATCATTTGTGTATATGTGTATAGTATAGGAATATTAACTAGATGCATATAACAAGGTAGCTAGTAATTACATAAGCTGGATCGGACTTTCATTTGGAGTTTCCACACACATACATGACGACTGAAGATCTGTGTTGTTATTTTCCTACTTTTTTGCTATGCCACAGAAAGCTGGCCTCCCTTTTTGTCTGCAGTTCAATGTTTATACAGCAAACAATCACAGTTATGTGTACATCATGTGCAAGTTTCCTCTGAGGTGACTGTAGTACAACATCTTGCAGCTGTGGGCATGCCAGAAAGGAAGCATCATATAGAATTAGCACTAGTAGTTTTGAAAGGAAAATTACTTCAAGAGAGGGTACATTATTAACAGAAACTGAGGATGTGTTGAAGAAAATATGTAACTCCATGAGAACAGGTGAACAAATCCCTCTCATCTAAAGACTTATTGAAATTGAAATGGTGAGGTTCAGAGAGGACGACCATCAAGTTCTCATTTGATTGAATATTGGTGCTACCTGGAAAATAAACTGAAACATGCTGAGATGCACTTGTCACATTATAAATGCATAGGTTCATATTAATACTCAAATATTCTGCATTTTCATTCTTTTGCAAAATACTCCAGGAATTTTGTTTCTTCCCTTTAAAAGCCTTTTAAATTTTGGAAACTTCAGAGAGAACAGTCCTGTAAAAGGTGTCTATCTAGGGTTCATAAAACTGGTTCAATCTGCAGAAGTGGTGTGCAAAGGCAATGAAGTGCCAAATTCAGATAGTACACACATGCAGTTCCCTGCTAGGGGGAACTAGCCTGCTAGGCTAGGCTGTGCTGTGGTCATTGTGAAATACTAAAAACAGATAAAAACATATTACTGACCTTTGTGTGGAGGTGGAGAAAAGGTGTATGAACTCTGTGACCTCAATGACAGCCCACAAAGCTGCTAGGTAGAAAGAAATAGACATAAGTTTACACCACCCCCAGCTGAAATACATCTCTCATTCTTTGACAAAGTTAGAAACTGAAGCATTCAAAGACTATCAGTCTCCCACATATTCAAAGATTGGGTACAGCAGAGGTACTACAATGCCAGAACACTGTCGTCTCTTTTATGGAGGTCAGTATTCATGGACTTACAGCGAATGAGTTTTAGCTTTAAAGCTTAGAAGACAAAGAAACCAAACCAGGAAACAGTGAGACTGGGGTGGCATCATAAGGGAGGATGTCACCCATAAGGGTGTAAACACATCAGCACAAGGATCCCATCTAGCAGTAAGTGGCAGGGTTGTGTTTCTGCAGCCAAAACAGCCTGAGGCTGACAGGATAGAAGGCTGACAGCAGCCTCTGACTGTCCGAGTCCCATGGTTTAACTTAAGGTGAATATCTCCACAGCTTCCATCCACAACAGTGAACATGGCCAAGGTCGTCTGGGACCAGGTAGGCATCTGGGCATTTTGTACAAACTCAGAGGCCATAAAACTATGAGCACAGACTGTTGGACAGTTCACCTGCCCCAAGAGGATGATGACAAGGAGTACTGTGTGGCAGAGTGCTGGTGCAGATGCCTCTTAACTGCACGCCCTTTGCAGTGGTCTGGGCATGGAGGTTGTTTATGCCAGTAGCATTTCTCACAACAGCAAAACCATGATCCTTTCCCCTACCTGCATCCTCACTCTTGGGATGTGGGATGAGGTTGAGTGGTGACCACCTCCATGGCCTTCTCTGTAGGCGGTAAGTGAAATGTCCCTGGTGTCTCGCAAGGGCCATGGTGTTTTGCAGTGTGTGTGCCATCAGGAACCTCCCCAAAGTGACAGCCACATCCAGGAGCTGTCCCGGGCTCTATTTGGCTCCAGACCATCTCATTGCTGAGAGCTTCAGTCAGCACTACAGTAAGCTACAAGAATTTACTGCATTCTGGCCAGTTCCCACACCAGCTCCATGAACTGGATGGTGCAGTCCATGGCTGCCTGGTTGCTTTGCTGGAGCTCCAGCAAGGGAGCCTCAGCCATGGCTGTGGGATTGCTGTTTCCAAAATGCTGCTCCAGAGGAGTGAACTAGGAGCCCAGGGCATGGAGCATTGCCCTTTACCTCCAGGGGACACCCAGCTAAGCCATAAAGCAGGGACAGGAAATTAGTGATGAGGACAGGCTGCCATGCAGACCAGATGTTACACAACATTGAAGATTAGACCCAGCTGACTAATAAAACCCTGTACCCTTCACCTGATCCTCATCAAAGTGTTTGGGGAACTGGGGAACAAGAGTTGGCCTGGGAGTGGTAGTCTAGGGAAGTCCTCAGGGCTGTGACCTGCAGCTGTGTCCTGGCCCCATTTTAGGTAAAGTCACTGGAAGTCGAGTTCCATGGCACCCAGATGTGGCTGTGGGGCCAGGACACATGGTGTCTGGCTGTGGGGCAGCCCTTGACCCATTCATGGCACCCGTCCCCCACCTGCAGCTCAGGTCCTGGCAGGGTTTGACCCAGGACCATCAGCAGGAGGCGGAGAGGGCCCTGACCAGACCACAACAGCTCTGGGCACAGGGCGGTGGTCATACTGGCTTGTAAAAATGAATTCTAGCAGACACTGAGGAAAGGACACACAGAGGTAAATTCGTGGGGTTTTGAGTGGATGGATTATTCCAGCAAGATTTCCATGTTTCTCTTTGTTCTCAGGCAGAGAGACTTTTTTTTTTTTAATATAATATTACAGCACGTGTACTGGTTGTGAAATAATTTGTTTGTTACATTAAAAAAACCCCACCAACCAGAAATTCCCAAAAAACACTGAAGTGTTGTTAGATTGATCCAAGACTGTGTTGCCAGATTTTAATCAATAAAAAAACCCCATGAAATACAAAGAACAGGGCCACCATTCATATTTACATAATGAATTTCCAACTATTAATAGACAGAAGTTCAGGTACAATGAAAAGTAAGATATTAGCAATAAAATGCTTGTTGTTATCTGTGAGGAATTACATCCACAGCAAACTCCACCATCCCTGTTGGAAGTAAGCTCTTGTTTATTTGCACAGATGGATTACCCTAGCCTTCAGTTATCTTAATGTCTCTAATCACACCAACGTTTTAGGGACACAGTCTACCAGAAAGGAGATACGCCATTTTCCAGATGCAGTGGGTTCCCAACTGGGAAAGTGTCGTCAGTGGGGAGAAAAGTCACTTGCAGTCCATCTTGACCCCTAATTCTTTGTTAGCACCATTGTGAGGCCTCAAACACAGAGCAGTTTCCAGCCTCTGCAACAGCCAAATTCTTTGGTGTCTCTAATAAAACTGGATCAAATCAATGATATTCCATTTGCAAATAAAACTAGCCGTATACATTTCTGCATCGCCTTAGGCAGGCTGAAGAAGCTGAAGGGGAAAATGGCAGTAATTTTTACTATGGCTCTGTTACCTTCACTCTCAACCTTGGCACCTCAGTATCCTGTCTGCATTATGTTAAAAGCAAGTCATTGACATGAATATAAAATCCTTAGATTTATGTGTTTTTGCAATTTCTTAAATTTCATACACTGGACCACTTAAAAACTTGAAAGAATCAGATTTTATATAGCAACTGTCAACATAAAGGGATGGTTCTCTGATTTATATCTAGAAATAAGGACTAAAGTTACCAAAACACAGTAACTAAAGCAGAGAAAGAAATGGAAGAATTCCTCAGTGTTTACAGTCATTCCCTAATGGAACAGTTCTGTACTGTTTACTGTTAACCCCTTCAATAGTCTACCCTGCTTATGAAAAATATAACTATTTGTTCCTAAGGACACACTGATCGTGAATTACTCACTTGGAGTCAAGATCTAGCCCCACTGAAGAAAATCTGAGGAGATACCAGCTGTTAAATACCTTGTCTCCTCTGTGATAGTTTCTGTCTTGATGGGACTGTGAAGCTATTGTTTTGAAGTTAGCTAATGACTGATGAAAAATATGAACTTCATCCAAATTGAAATTACTGCTAAAAGCTAAATTACATAGTGAAATTATATAGCCTGGAGCCAGCTCTGTCTGAGAGGACTGGGATGGATGAAGACTTATGTTCTACTCATGTTCCCACCAGAGGCAAGACAGATGCACAGAGTGCTTAACGAGGACCTCCTAGTTATTAAGAAAACAGTCCACTAGAGACACACTTTGAGATGCCTGGATGAGAGATAGACAGTAGATGAGCCCAGGGAAAAGCTTTGGTAGAAAAGGTCCCCACAATGAAGCAGCGGCAAAGGTATAGAGCAACAGTAGCAATAGCTGCAATGTAGCTGGCAAATGAAAAATCATTTCCATCCAAAACACAAAGGCAGAATTGTTCCAAAACCGCAGCAGGAATAGAAAAAATCATACATACTAAACTGGAGGAGGACTTTTTCATTACACTAGAGTGAAATTTTGGTCTTGTGTAAAAGAATAAAGAAAACTTCTATTAATTTTGGGATGGCCTAGGATTTTGCATTACTCTACCCTTCATGAAGCTACTCCACAGCTCTTACTGCCCAAAGAGGAAAACTATCAGCTTACAGTTACTTCAGAAATAAAAATACCTTTCTGAGCTGGCATCATCCTAGCTCAGCCTTGTTAGTATGTTGTCTCCTTCCTATCCTATGTGGCTGCAGCTCTGTAAGGGAGAGCAGAGCTGCATTTTGTCTGTGGAATCTGTTCTGCCTGCTTTGATTTCCTGAGTTTTACTCACACTTACACACTTGCTATATGTATACTTATATGTATAAGGACTTTCTTTAGCTATCCAAGGCTTCTTTTTCTGATTGTCAGACTCCATAAGACTTTGAAGACGTGGTTAGGGTTGCAAATCCCCCAGTCTTTGATGACAAACACAGTGTTCTTCTGAAACAAATTCTGCCCTGAAGCAAATGATGGTTTCCCACATGTTTGCTCAGTACAGAAAACCAGCTTCTGGCACTTTTTCCTCTGACTCTGCCTTCCCTTTCCATGCCCTCAACAAAACGGTGCCATAATTTAAATAGTATGTTTATTTACCTATGAAAATTGAGCTCTACTTTGGGAATTTGAGAAATCGGAATTGGATGCAAGGAGAGCTTCATGGCACAAATATTTTGGGGTTTTTGAAAAATAATGAAATGTGGGGCAGTGAGGAGAAAAAAAAATGAAGCTATGCAAAGGTATGTCCTCCAGGAGACACACAGTTGGCACATTTTGTGGGCTACATGATGGAAGGTAAAGGGTGAGACACAAAACTGCCAGGAACTCCTGGCGAAAGGCTCAAAGGACCTTCTATTTTTGTGATTTTAATATTTTCGGAGTGTTCATAGGTAACACATAGGTGGCTGTTCCCCAAGGTGCATACTGAATCTTGGCTGTTAGGCAAGTAGGATAGCTAATGCACCAAGACAGACAAGGACAAAAACCAATAATAAAAACAGTAGTAGCTGTGAATTTTGGCTATTTGGTTGCCTGGCATATCTAATGTATCTAATTTTTCTTGTCAGCTTCCATCTATTTTAAAAAGAATAAGTTAGAAAATGCAATCTTTACAAGGTTAAGGTAAACACAGATTACATATCAGTTTAAGACCAGAAAGCAGAGTTCTTTTTTCATGTAGACCAATCTGCAGTTGTTTCACATTTTCTGAATGTGGACTCTGCAGTCAAAACTATTGTGGAAACAGAAGGTGTAGCAATAGACATTTAGATAAAACCTGTAAGATCCAGACAGGGACATCCTGCAGGTATCAGACAAACCCTAGCCTACCTCCTACCAAATCAGTAACAGGTAGACCATAGCAGTTTCAATTCCTATTCTTGCGCTACCAAATCAAGTTAATTCCAGATGTTAACTCCTTTGTGATAGGGCAAATCTAGTATTTACTCTTAGCTTCACATCCAGAATTTCCTCTTCTCAGTCCATCTGGTCTCAAACTTAACTGTGAATCTATATCTAACAAATCCCCACTTGAATCACACCTGTTAATTGTAGCATGACACCCTCCAACGGATCCAGTTCCTGCTGTGCCTTACCTTATTCTGGAGCTGCTCCAGCCTGGATCCAGCCCTCATTCCAGTTCACTGACTGAAACTTTATGTTCAGCTGAAACCTCACTCTAGGCCCAAATCATCAGCTTTGGCTGGAGACCCTATCTACTGTCAGTCCTTAATCTGCAGACCAGCCTTTATGTACCCATCTGGTTCTATCTGTCAACCATAGTACAATTTAGAGAAGATCTTCTGCATGGTGCTGACAAAAGTCTTGCAGGTATAATCTTGCCTAGGAGATCCAATTTTAAAATGTTCTCAGCCAGTGGAAGTACTCTGTAGGAAACCAGTTCAAGAATATGGAGAAGACTGGAATATCTACTTCGTATTCCACCAGTTACTGACTGAACTTACATAGACAGTTATATTGGACTAACCATTTTACCGTTAATGAGGGGCACATCATGATTATTATGAAATAACAGTTTATATGCTTTATGTTTGATCTCATTTAATATATCAGCCTTACACTTGTAAGTATAGAGATTTACTTCATGACTCCACAGCAGTGTGGCTGATATGCTGTCTGATCTTTTATGTTCAGGTCCAAATCTGCAATTTTCCCAAAGAGATTTCACCTCTTTATAATAGGCAGTGAGATGCACTTATGGATAGTTAGGATTCCTGTTTGTGCTTTTTTTTTTGGGGGGGGAGGGGGGTTGTTGTTGCAGTGATTAAGTTGCTGTTGGACCAGATGAGTGGAAATCCAATCACCTTGCACCAGCAGGGGTGTAAAGTAATATGCTGTATTTCTTGAAACAGGAATTTTAGGTGAATTTATGTGTCTGAACACTAATTTGCCACACACTCTTGCTTACACAGAGTTTCACACTTATCTAATTAGTCAAACACATCAGTAAAATTAGTTTCACATTTTGTTTTTTTAAATTATTAGCAGTTACTACTTGCAAACAACCACTGGGGAATCATTTCAGCAATTGAGGCTACCAGTGCTAATTATTCTATTACTCGATTTCTGAGTTTTCTACTCCCTATTTGGTCAACTATAAAGCTCGATAATTTTTGCATGTTTCTATGACAAATTGCACATAAATAACGTGGTATAAAATAACTTTTCATTGTAAAGCATTGGAGAGTAAAGAAAAGGTGATTAAAGATGATTTCGTAACTGTTTGCATGAGAAGTTTTACAAGTATGACTTAACAGCGTGACTTTTACCTTCAGTGGTCTGTAACCTGTTACTCCTTGCAATTCCAGCAGCTGCTACTGTTATGAAATCGTGTGCAAAAAGTAACTGTAGGAATTTTCCAAAGCACAAGCTGTACTTCTCACTCTCTGTGCATGTCTCTGTGTGTGCACATATGTATTTGTATGGGTATAGGTATTGATACATAGATACAGACACATAGATGCAGCTATAGGCTCAAAAGTTTGCATGATTCTTTCTTGGCAACTCATTTTCAGGTTGCATGTGTTGTGGAACTATGAAGTTCTGGTGGAAGGCAAGCCCATGGAAGAAAGCAGCAGCCTTTGACTCTGGACACCAACAACTTGCAGGCCAGCTGTATTTTGTAGGTCAGCTCTTCTCCTGAAGAGTCTGCATATTATACTCTATCATAAACCCGCAGAGCTATGCAGGTGACTATTGTAACACAAAGAGTGATTTAGCCAGGGCTTAGAAATCACTGTCTGCAAAGATTTTCAAAATTATTACAGAGCTTACAAGACTGGTTGATGTCTCTAAAGCTTAATAAAATATCCCATCTAAATGAAGCTGTTAGAATGTGACCTTAAGAAAGTATTAGTACTTCCAATTTCTGATTAGTTTATACTGATGCAATAGAATGTGCTTTGCATATTGATTCTGATGAAGAATTGCTTTGCAAATTGTTAGAACAAAGTTTACGCATATTGCAGTTCTGTCAGTTATTTCAACAGGAATAAATATTGGTGTGTCGGTAGTTGGTAATTATTCCATGTTAATATATGTATATCTTTAGACTTATAAAATGACACAAAAATTTTAATAGACAGCAATATCTTTGAAATACCATTATTAGAAAAGAATAAACCATCCCCCTTGCCTCTTCCCCAGCAATTAAATTTATCTCCTGATTCCCTCACCATTTGCCAGACTTCACACCCCACTAGAATTGGTTTGGAAATTGTCCACTACTTGTGATCCAGACATGTAGCTGGACTGCTTAAGAGGTGGACATGATTTGAAATCCCACATGTCCCTTTGTCAGGTAAATGACCAGCAAATCCAAATCTTGTTTCTTGTTAGGTATACTTGAGTTACCATCCCGTGTTTGCAGTTTCACTGGGACAGGTGCATTCTTGTGGAAAAGCTTTTTGTATAGTTGAATTGGCTCTTCCTATAAAAAGGATTTTGTCAAAAATGAGAAAAATTATTCCTGCCTCAGTAACATTTGCATTTGGCAATTTCTCTTTTCAAATTCTAATGCAACAGACTGAAGTGTTAGTGCTAGTAGTACTTATTTATAGCCAGAATATCTCTGCCTAAATTCTGCTTACTGAACCATTTGTTGTTTTGATTTATTTTGCCCTAAAACACGTTAGCAGGAGTTTTACATTAGAAACCTGTGCAAGGAAGAGTCATAGTGTAATTTTGATTTCTACACATAACAAATAGCTTCTATTTTTAAAGACGCAGTAAGAGATGATTCAATAGAAAACCTCTAAGTGGCTGCGTAGATAAGGCAGTGAAGAGGCCAATGGAAAAGGGAGAACCAAGCCAAGCTAGCTTAAGTCCTGAATGCCAACTTGCCAGTGAACTTTCAGCAGCATCTTAGGGTGGAAGGGACTTGGAAAAAGGCTGATCATAAGGAATTCTTTATCAGAGGTAAGAGAATTCTAAATGATTAAGACCTGTTCCTGAAGCAAAATTACTTGAAGGAAAGATGGCCAGAGTTCCTGGAGCATGGATTCTAGGCTGAGATCTATTTGGCTGGGGAGCAGCTTTGTGGGAAGAGACCTGAGGGTTCTCATGGACAGCAAGCTCAATATGAGTGAACAGTGTTCAGCTGCAGCAAAGCAAGCCAACAGGATGCTGGGTTACATCAACAAAGGCATCACCAGCACAGACAAAGATGTCTTTATCTCACTCTATTCAGCACTTGTCAGGCCACACCTGGAATACTGTATTCAGTTTTGGTCCCCACTATACAAAAAGATGTGGACAGGATGGAAAGGGTCCAAAGAAGGGCCACAAAGATGACCAAAGGACTGGAAAACCTGCCATGTGAGGAAAGGCTGAGACACGTGGGTTTGTTCAGCCTTGAGAAAAGAAGGCTCAGGGGAGACCTTATCACCATGTTCCAGTATCTAAAGGGTGGCTGCAAAGACAGAGACTCTCTTTTTACAAGGAGTCTCAGGGAAAAGATGAGGGGTAATAGGCACAAGTTATTTCTGGGGAGATTTTGGTTGGACACAAGAGGAAAATTTTTTACAATGAGAACAATCAGCCATTGGAGTAATCTCCCCAGGGGAGTAGTGGATTTCCCACATTGGAAACTTTGAAGATTTAGCAGATCAGGGTGCTGGGACATCTAGACTAGGTCATGCTTTTCCTACACAGATTGGACCAGATGGTTCTTAAGGTCCCTTCCAACATGATATTCTGTGATTCTATGATTCAGGCTTAAAGTAGATAGCAGACTGAAACATCCTGTTTTTTAATGCCTGCAAGACTTCCACGCCCCCTGAATGGAAAGTGGAAGTGTTATACTTGATTCTCAGCATGGCCACTGTTTTGTCCTCACAGATCTTCTCTGATGTGTTGCTTTATACCTAATCAGGACTTCTTTGCTGCTGCATCACATAGTACATGTGCCAAAGAATTTATGTTATGATTTGTCAGGTCGTGTTCATTTCTAAAATATTCTTGTTAGTTGATTAAGCAAAATTGCTTACTCTACAAAACCGTTGAAATATTTATTTACTTGCTATACAGCTGTCAGAGTCATCTGCCATCACTGCTTATCAGCAAATTAAAACCTGGTTGTATGTTTGTGATGTCCTCTTCATCTCAGGAATACTGGGGAATCTCTCTTTACGTGACAGATAATACAGCTTCAGAGGAATTTCTCTCCAATTGTGTTCTATACACATTTATGGACAGATCTTTCTACTTCATTTTTCTTTTAGAAAGGATTAAAAACAATGATAAAGTAAAACTGAAGAAAGAATTTTAAAAAAATTGTAAAGCAATATAATTTCTAAAACCAGTCTTTGCTTAATCCCCCACTCTGTCACTTCCTGCTTCATTCCCTGCTGATTTTTAGCAACTAATACATGTTTTCTTGCATTTTTCCATCTCCACCTCTTTTTTGTCTCTCACAATAATATTTTTAATCAGAATTACTATTTATAACACTCACTGCCATGTGCTAAAATCATAAAATAATTTTTAAAATGTGAAGAACTTTGTTAAAGGGATTAATTTCCATCACAAAGGCACTGGGATGAGTAGCATTGCTAGCAGAATCACATGAGCATTGTATTTTCTCCCAGGCCTGGGTGGGGTGCTAGGTATTAACTTCATCTGTGAGAAAAAGGGATCAAAATAAGAGTGGAAGCTTGTTCTTTCTAGCAGCATGAGTGTTAATGTTTTGTGGTGAAGTGAAACCACTTTATCTTGTCTGATGTGACATTGTACAGGAAGCAAATGTGTTACATAGAAATACTTGTTCACAAGCAGATCAGTTGCCAGTCAGCTAGATAGTATTTGGAGAAAGAAAAGAAGAGAAACTGCCTTCTTGCTGTGGAAAAATAATACCAGTCCATCTGTTTCCACTTCCCAGCACCTTCTCAGCTTAAGAGGAAGAGAGCTGTGAGCATTGCTCTGCCTCGAGGGAAGAAAACTGATATGGTCTCTTATATTTTGGTGGAGCAGTGAACCTGAACCTGTAAATAACTTATTCTTCGCTCTCTGATGCACTAGGACTAAACAAATCCTTCCATCAGAAGAGGGACAGCACATACATTTTGCTAGGACTTTGTTAGGATTGATCCAAACCCCAAAGAGAGGTGGTGAAACTTTGGAGCAAATGTTGGAAGAAGAACGGTAGTTAATAGCATTTAAGCAGGGCATAGTACATCCCAAATTTTCCTTTCTTTATGTCCTACCTACCCTCCTTACCTAATTGAAAGAATTACAACTTCAGGCTCCTGGGATGTCCTCCTTAAAGGATCTTAAGAAGTTCTTTGTGAGTCTGCTGATTTTAGGGTTTTCCGTTTTCCTTTTTCCCAAAAGGAACAGACATCTGCTGTTGGGCATATTTTGTGGTTCTACTAAGCAGACTATGGTTAGTGGTTCAATAGCTCTAGAGAAGCAAGAACTGGAAATTCACATGTAGAAATGCAAAAGAAGTATCTTTCTGCCAGCTGGAGGGGAAGAGGTGAGGACAGGTCATCAAGAAAGGCTGGTTTATCAAAACAAATCCAGCGTTCAGTTAAAAGGAAAGGCAGAAAGAGAGGGAAAGGGACTGGAAAATGTGGTCTGCTGCTTGGAAGGGAATGGAGTAAAATGAACAGGAAAACAGGAAGAGAAGAGGCTTTGAAAGAAACAACTGGAAACAGCAGAAAAAGTGCAAGGAAAGACGTATTGTGTGTGAGGGACTGGTCAGGGTCAGAAAAAGTCAAGAGCCAAGGGAGTGACAAAGGTAATGTCAGATCTGTGAGAAGGAGAGGAAGAGCATTAAAACAGGGGACTTTGAATGAGGGAAATTTGTGAAGGTGGTAGGAACTGAGAGAGGGGAGAAATGTTAGAAATTAGATGTGAAAAAAGGAAGGAAGAAAAAGCCATACTTTATACTGGCTTTAATTTCTCAGTAATTACAGTGGGATGGTACTAATTTGAAGCCCTTTCCATTTAGAATAGAATATGTCAATGAAGGATAAATTAAATATCTGATATCTGAAAATCTTGCAAGTGGTGAATTAGAAAGTTAAATATATCTTGTGCAACCTCCATGGGGTTTCACTTGCAATACCACACTAATTGCACAGATCTTTCTATTCATAAAACACACTTGTGTAAGCATTACCATTCACAAATGACCCATTCTTGGAAGATGACAAAGAATTCATTGTATAGGGCTTTATAAAACAATTATAACAGGTGAAAAACTTCTGCATTCCTTTTTCATTATGTCTTAGGCACTTCTGGGAACAAGAAAGGTACTGAGTTGCTTATATACCTCACCAGCGCCCTGCAATTTTGAGCCTGACAAGCTAGTTAGACCTCAGCTAAGCTGGGAAAGAATAAAGTCCTCATTGTTAAGTCAGAAGGAAAAACTTGCAGCTGCTATATGTATAGGTAAATACAAGGAAAATGGAGATGATTATATGCACCATGAAAACTGCTAGTTTATGCATCCTACCACTTCTGGTCACATCAAATGGCATAGGGCATGAAGAAGTGCAGATTTCAATTTAGGTAATGTATATGGAGTTGGAGTAGAGCAGGGGACCATGACCATGACAATCTATCTCCTACAGATTAATGCCTGGTGCAGGCAGGTATGTCATAAACTATGGCTTAATATGGAGAACCTCTCAGTTTTTCCCTCATTTTCACTAATGCATTGTGTGTGCTTGTAAGACATTCACGGTAGATGTAGGGCTATTGCTTTTAAATGTTGCCTCTGACCCAGATAATGTCAAAATGTCTGAATGCAGGCTATGCTCTTTTTAAAAAGAGCATCTCTAATGTAATGCAAATGCACATTGTGGGGAAATTCCAGCTGAGAAAATGAGGCCTTATATTTCTAAAACCATATACATGTCAATAGCCCATTATTCTCCAGTTTTAAATGTAATTGCAGCCCAGCTTGGAACGAATTCCTGAAATAATAAAATACACTGAGTAGCAGTTACTGAGCCTTCCAGTTATTTTATGCTCCCACCCTGCCCTGCAAAACGAAAAAAAAAAGGGGGGGGGAGGAAAAGTGAAGTGAAAATAGTGGAGGAGAAAATGGAGTAAGGAAGAGAGGCAGAAGATAAAAGTGAAAGTCATATCCTTTTCTTTAATGTGTTATTGGAACGCTGCAAAAATATGCTGAGCTCCTTAACAGGCATTACGACATCAATGTATCTGAAGCTTTTGTATGCATGTATCTCAGTCCAATTTTGTATGACAAATTATTTCCAGGCAATTAAGAATATTTATAATTGTTTTCTTTGGTAGGAACTTTCTTCTATATCCAAATTTCTTTTAAGCCTGAACAGCCGTCATTTTGAAAGAATTCTGTCTTAGCCATGTGAACTGCTGCTTGCAACCATCTTTTTTTGATAAATTTAACATGTGCATAGTACAGCCTTTATCTCCAGTATTGGTACATTTTAAGGTATCACTTTTTCATTGTGGAATTTCAACCCCGACCCCCAGCCATTCTTGGAAGATCTCCAAGAAAGAGTTTCTATGATTAAAAACAATATAGATGAATATTGTAGTGGTGCTGAGCTGCAGTATTTCTTTCCTTTCCTTGCTCTCTTTAGTTGCCTCCCAGCTTTCCCTTCTTAGCATGAAACCTTATACTTCTCAGTAAATGAAACATAAATGGTTCAATTGCTTAGTCGTATTTATAGGGTGGAGAACATACACACAGAGTTCCTGAAAAAAAATAAAGTATGCTAGAAACTGCTTAAGAAGCTAAAGGATTGTTATGCAGTGAATCTATGATAAATAGTTCTTCTGAATACTGAATTTGGAATACAAATATGTGGGTACTGTAAATGGCTTCTGAAGGCTCAGAAAGGGGAACTTAGTTTGTCAGTGGAGGTGGTTTTGTGGAAATGGGAAATTGCAGTAAGAACCAACGTTCCTTCTCAGATTCACACAAAGCAAGAGGTAGCTGCTAATAGCATTCAGCATGCTTTAGTTCCCTTTTTGTCTTTTTCTTCCTTCACTTAAGGGAATCTGGGGTCTTTCAATCTGACTTATGGAGGTGCTGTTAATTATTTGAATCTTTAATCATTCTTTAATTTATGACACAGTGTAAGCACAAATTCCACTTTTTATCTGGTTCTCATCAAACTGCGTTTCTGTCATTGTTTGTAAGCCTGAGGATAGACAAAACTGTAAAATTAACTGTGCTTCAGTCTTTGAAAGAAAAAAATACAGATAAAAACAGTCTCCTCAGGACTCAGTGCCTCTGGTAGTTGATTAGTCCCTGCAGTAGGGAAAATTAAATTTTGTGGTTGAGACCCAGCATGCTTGGATAGTTTAATAATGCTGTGGCCATCATCCAATGGCTGACAACCAAGAACTGAGGTACTTTCTGTTCTTTACTCCCTCTTGCAACACCTGAAAATCCCGGGGCGAATCAAACAGCAAATTAAAGCTCAAAAAAAACCCTCACCTGCAACGCATGTGTAAGGAACTCATTTTAATGCTTTCAAGCTGAAGTCACTGGGACAGGATCCCAAAAAAGAGTGACAAAGGTATCTTGGTAAGTTCTTAAAGTACCTTTTTCAACTTGTTGTAGCTCCAACTGTGCTGGTTTTAATGTATTTCTGATTCCAGTGTGTGCATCAGTCAGTCAAAAGCCAAGTAGCTACTAAAAACAAGTAGTCACACAAGGCATTTCAAAAAGCCAACTCAGTGATTATGGATAAAGATACAAATGAAGACTGTGGCTTCTCAAAAGTATTTATATGAGGAATTTCCTCCCAACAGCTAAGCTCAGTGTAGCTCCCAGTGTGCACTTTGTTCTACATTTTGGTTCTTAAGTGGTGAAGGTGGTGGTTTGCACAATGCATACATCACCTATGTATGCATCACCTATACATCAGGGTTGTTCCTGAGGATGACTCTCTGGTGGCCACGTCTGCCAAAGGAAAAATGGCTTTGTTACCTGGCAAATGAAAAGTCAGCTGTAATGAGATCAGCTGTTATTCTGAAGATAAAAAGCAAGAAGGGTTCAGTGATGTGTGAGGTTGGATATAGATTCTGTTGTGTAGAGAAAAATCTCAAAACAAATTAATATGAAATTGCATTTTTGTGTCCTCTGTAATGCTTTTGTGACATTGTTCTTAATAAAAAACACAGGAAATGCGGATTGAAAGAAAACAGCCATTTTATACATCAGTGCTGAGAACATGGTGGGTATTTTTCTTCCTAAGGCAAATAACTTTAGATTCAGAATTTTGGCAAGTTCTGGTTGGATTTTTGCCACTTTTCCTCCTGAACGCCACATTCGCTGGGGAGAAAGGTGACGTTTTCTTTTGGATCAGATATATTCTCAGAATAATCTTGAAGAAACAGCTGTCAGCTTTGTTCTGTTCTGGTTTAGACTGAGGCTTCAGTCACAAAGAGAGCAATTTCTTTTTTTTATCACTCACTGCAATATAGTATCAGAAAGCTGCAGTACAAGTGCTGAGTTAAGAACTATATTGCAGTTTCTTGTTACTGTTCTACTTGAAGCAGGATGGGGTGGAGAACTGAGGCCATGCGCTTCGGTGGTAGTTCTTTCAGTCAGATCTCCAATTATAGCCTTCCAAATTGTTTCCCTGCCTTTAAATTCTGTTTACCAGGAGTGCTTGGGAAAACAAAACAAAACAAAACAAAACAAAACAAAAATAAAACAAAACCTACATGATCACATTGTTCTGCTTGTTGTTCCATCTGTGCCATCACATTTAGCAGTTTTGCACCCAGTGGTCAACATCAGAAAGTTTAAAGAAGAAAGAGAAGTATCACGGATATTATCTCTTCATTGATTTCGTCTGAAAACATGCAACTGGATGGGGAAGGCAGAATTAAAATCCTAAATCTGAAGAGTAAGCAATTACAACTCAGTTCCCTTTCTGTATTGACAGGCTGCCCCATCAACAATTTTGATCAGCCGGATGAAGTCATTGACTACCTTGAATCCATTATGGTGTGTGTGTTAAGTCTGGCTAACCAACCTGGAAACAGACACAAAACGGGGTTGAGAAACGTGTGTATGTGAAACACCAAAAAAAGCTAAGAGTACTAAGAAATTTGTATTTCTCAATTTAAACCACAGGCTTATAGAAGTGATATGAGTTTTTCTAAAGATGTTCTTTGAAGGCATTTCTACACTGTACAACTATTAGACACCCTGCATTAGGAAGTAACTGAAACCTGAAATAGATTTTACCTTCCAAAGACTTTCTGTTTTGTATCTTTAGGGAGCTGAATACATGGGCTAGCATTCAGTACATCCCTGTATTTAAGATATTTAATATGCCAGTGTGGAGATTAACTTTGTAGTTTAATACTATTTATTATTTACCTAAATAGTTATTTATCTCATTTCCTCCTTACGGCCAACCTGTTGTTTCAGCAAATATCCTCACAATGGCTGTTTAAAGTAGGGATATAATGCCATCCTCATTTTGCAGGTGGTGGCTCAAGAAAAGGACAGTACAAGTGACATTCTCAAGGTTGTACAAGACACATATGACACAGACTAAAATGTCTGCCCTGAATGCAAGTCAACAACTTAATCTGATGTGCCAGTTTTTCTGGGCCAGCCAGGTTATCCCTTGTGGTGACTTCTGCACCTCAGAAGTCTGATAGGGTAATTAGGAAACTAAGGAGTCCCACAGGGAAGCAGAAGACGTCTTCTTCTGGGGCAGTTAGTGTGTAAAGCCGTGTTTCCTCCCCATGTACGTCTGGTCCAAAGGACACAATCTGCAAACTACACAATCTTTTTCCCCCCTTTTTCTCATGTTAAAGTGTTAGCGTGTAGTTTAATCCCTTTGTTGATTTCACTGCTGGTTTCTATAAGCAAGCAGCAAGATTTCAATATTCTGTTCCGACATGTTTTGCCCAGTTTAGACAAAGTTCTTGAATTTTTACCCAGCCTTCTTTTCCTTGTTTCATTTTTACCCTAACGACAGTCATGCTATCTCTGCCACTCAGAATGGTTGATATTGTACATACTCTCAAGGCCATTTGCTAGCACAGACATTCTTCAAACTCTCAGACCTGTTGGTAATGCTGTTTTCACAAGGGTGATTTGCATTCAGTCTAGATTGAACACCAGTATGTGCCTGAAACATGAAATGTGCTTATTATGAATGAAGTATTCAGAGCCTCTTAAGAATTCACCCAACATAATTAGATACACCCTGGTTCATCTAAATGTTATCCAAAGGCTAAATATCTGAAGCTTTAATTGAAAAAGCTCATTAACTTTAAATACAGCTAAAGTTGTTGAAAAAATCTCAGTGGAAATAGTAGATTCTCCATGAAGACCAAAAATAAAAGCATTTGAGTCTGAAGCTATTAATCATGAAGTTGACTTGCATATTTGTGTTACTTTTGAAGTAAGTCTGAGCACGTAATTAAAAAAAAAAAAAAAAGGAAACTTGTGCACGCATGCTAACTAAATTTTGCTGCTTTGGTGCATGTTTGGTGCATCTCAGCTACTTAAAGGAGCCTGAACTAAAAAGAACTGCTTGATGTAGAAGCACAGGAGGTAGGTCTACAATGAACTTGAAACAAATTAATGATTACATGTGATACTTGTCCACTTGAAGTAAATCAATAATCCATATTATTGAAGGTCACACTAGCAAACAAGCCAGCATCAGAACTTTCAAAATGTGTATATATGAAATTTGTTATCACAGCCAATAGAATTTAGTATCCAGAGGTAAACAACACTTAATAAAATAAGTAGTCTAGTGTATAATAATACAACCAGAGAAAGCTTGTATGACATGCGTTGTATTGACAGTAAGCCTCCACCTCAAACAGAAGTAAGGGGAGAATACCAGTGAAAGGTAAAATAGGAGAATGTACAAACTTGTGTAATCTTTATATGTGTTACAGAATGAATGGGATTAGCTGACACTCTCACTTGACTTTCAGAAATATTACTGGATAAAAAATCAGCCTGATTGCTGCAAAGGGATTTGGTGTGATGTTGATACAAATGACATGGAACAGTGTATGTTACTTGTGAAATACAAGTGCAAATACCACTTTCACAGCTTTTTTGATATTCTTGTTATCCTTCTCTTGTGAATTAAAACAGAAATGAAAATCAGCTGGTGCTGTTACAGAAGTGACTGTGAAAGAGGCAGCGAGGAAGATTCAACACTATGACTCTTTTAATCTTTTTCTTTTTTTCTTTTTTTCTTTTTTTTTTTTTGTGTGTGTGTATTATTCAGATGCTCATGAATTAGCCTGGAAGCATATACCAGAAAAATCAAAGAATTAATGTTAGGCAATATTGGTAAAGTGTAAATGTGCATTATAGGGCCTGACAAATCTGGATGGGAATTTCACAAGGATTTTAAAAGGCATTCTTAATATCTGAGCAATATTCTTATACCAGTTTTTATGTGCCAAACTCCTGAACTATGACAGTGCTCAGAATTAATTTAAAAATTACTCTAACTCAACCTAAACAATCAAGAATCATTGCTTTCAGATGATTTCTGTGTGAAAACAGTTAATACAGAATGAGGCTTCAAAGTGCAGTTGTCCTTGCTAAAATGAACAGCCCTTGCCATAAAAAAAAGATAATAAAATTCCAACCTAACCTCTCTTCTCACTTCCTTTCCCAAAGAATCATCTATGAGAAATACGTTTCAGAGGCAGATATATATAATAGGTCACTGTAACACACTACACAAATGTTAATTCATAAAAATGAAAGTAAAGATAATTGTTTTCAGGAGCTTCAGTTTTAAAACCATCAAAATGTAGTGACATCATAAGAATTAATAGTGCTAGAACAGTTTTTAATTTGCTGATTAATACCTCAGAAGAAAAATTAATTTTGACTTTTTCTAAAATTCATTGTCAGACCTCCTAAATGAAAATAGAAAGCATGACTTAGGAAAAGTCTTAATAAAAATACAGACGTGTACAACATAGTATTTAAACAAATGTGAACTACTACATAAATGTGCTGGTTGTTCTTCAGATAATTAGGCCATTCTCATAATTTTTAGTGATAGAGAAGCCTGAATTACTTGTCCTGAAGCTGGCAGTCTTGCTATTTTCTTTCAAGTTGCTAATTTTCACAGGTTTAAGCTCTCAAAAAAATACTGTACCTTTGAAAGGATAGTCATACATAATTCATGACTTCTGAGTAATGTTTGGGTTTTTCCTGGTAGTTGTATGTTGTGAAAGTTAACAAGTCTTAAAACTCTAAAACATTTGCTAAATAGATTTAGTAGGTATTTAGTAGACATCTAGTAATTAGTAGGTATTTTAAAAATATGTGCCTGATACTGTATTTAAACTTGTTGCATAGAAACTGAGGTCAACATTTATAATTGTGGATGCTTGCAGCTAGCCTCTTAGAATTGTTCTGAGTGCTTGAAGAATTTATGTATTTCACCATGAAACATCTTAAATCAGGCTGCTTACTCTACTGCCCAAACAGCTAAATCAGTGCCTAGTTAGAAGCCTCCAAATTAAAAAAAAAAAAAAAAGGAAAAAAAAAAATTAAAATGAACTGTTATTTTCTGTAATGCTGAGTGAAGCATGAACAGATTTACAAATAGTATTGCTAAACACAATCTGTGGTTCAGAGAGGTCACTTTTACACTCCTTCCTACCAGGTTTTTAATTAGTATCCATCAAACTAGTCTCATTCATGAAAATATTTGAAAAGACAAATGCTGGTATTTTCAGTTGGTTTTGATGAAGTCCATACTTATATCTAATCTTTGTACACCCGATTATGTGGTTGGAATGTGACAAGAAAAGTGAACATAAAGTCTATTTGGCAGCTAATAAATTTGGCTTATATCTTTCCGTTGTTGGGAAGGAAATCAAGTATTTTTCAATCTGGCATTCTTGTATATAGACAAGCATAAAGCTCATTACATTTTAAAAACATGCAGGAAAAATATTTCAGGTATCAGAAATGTGCTGAACTGCTTTATTGACTCTTCTCACTCTGAAATGGGGTTTTGTCTCTCTTCTCTTTGGAGAGGTTGTTGGATTTTGGGGTTTTTTTGCCATTGTTTCTGCTTGTAAGATAAAACCATCCCAAGCTGCAAACAGAAACTACATCCATTACCATTTGACCAGACTAAATACTGGATTCAAGACCAAATGCTTGTACCAGAAGTGCTGCTCTTGAACATGTATTATTAGAGCTGATTGCCCAAAACACTTCAAGAATGTATTTAGAAAAGGTGCAACTAAGGATCTTGCTTCTACCAGCATTGCTCAATTTATAATCATTTTAAAAGAAAGGGAAAAAAAAAAAAAACCAAACCAAAAAAAAACCCAACCAAATTTAATGACTTACTTTGATTTGAGATTTTATCCAATATACTGTCAAAGTGAGACAGCACTTGCCTAAGAATGGAAAGTTACTTTTACACAGAGTTCCCTAAAGTTATTACTTTTAGTTAAACATCCAGTCTTCTTTACCCTTGAAGGATGGTTTATTTCTTCAGTGAAGGGTCAGGTTGCAGAGGAACTGGGTGTGGTATTTACATGCCTCAAGATAAATGTATTAATACACACCTAAACAGTTTGGCTGAAAGGTAAAGCCTTACCTAATCAAACCAGAAATTATACCCCCTTCACCATAAGCTGGAGGCTTTTAAGTCCCAGAAAACGTCCAGAAAAATTGTTGATTTTGGAAATGTCTCCCTTTTAGACAAAGAAAAAGAAATTTTCTGGGCACCTAGTAATTGTCATTAAAAAACTTATGCTTTTTTAGACAAATATTGAAATAAAAAATGCTTGAAGCATTGCATGAGAAAGATTGTTCTGTACAGTCCTCAAGTTACCAGGGTTTTTATTTGTTTTGCTTTGTTTTGTTTTAAAATGTTTTATGAGGTTTAATGCACATGCTTCAAACAGCAAATGCCTTCCTTAACCCTGAAACTGTCTTTGGAGTCAGAACTGGCATAATACAAATCCAAGAGGAATAGATCTTTCCTAATTTTAAAGTGAGCTTTGAGAAAATGCAAGCCAACAAACAATGTAACAAGTGCTGATGATTGAAACTCAGAACTTCATACCAGCAAAACTCTCAGTTGCTACAGTTAGCACTGGTGATAGGTTTAAGCTGTAGTCCTGACTGGTCTGGTATGTAGTGCTGTGTTCCGAGCAGCAAAGCTTGCTACAGGGAGCAATGACAAAACGGAAAGGAAGGCGACTAGGGACAGAAATAAATATGAAAGCAGGTTGCTGGAACTAATGAGTAATCAAGCAGTATTGGATTTTTCATGTGAGCTCATTCTACAAGTGGTGAACAGCAAGGAAATCTGTTTCAGATTAGATGTTCTTGCCAGCCAGTCTGAACTCCCTTCCTTGTCAAAGAAATACAGCATGAATTTTTCACAACCATCTTGTGGAGCATTGTTACTACAGAGCCATCGACTATCCATACAATGTTTTAAGTATTTCTGCCTGAAGGCATTGATAGGTAACAAGAAAAAACAATCTCTAGAACTGGATTAAAGTAATACATATATTTCAGCTACAAAGAAGTCCTCTTTGTTTGCTATCAGCACAGTTGTTTGTCCAAGAGACTTGAAAGGGGTAACATCCTAAACTGTCTTCAGCAAATCTTTCTGGAAAAAAAGTTCGCTCTGAAAAGTAATATGGTGAAAACTGTTCTTCTTCACTTTCTAAATTAGTTTTATTCTTTGTCTGCAATCATCTGCATCCACACTTTTCTTGATGACCATGAGATTTTACTGTTTAATGTGTATGTGATTTGTAGCCAATAATAAAAGACACAACAACAAAGACGTCTCTGTATATGAAAAAGAAATTGAAATTGTTTGAGGTTTTTTTTCTGACTAATTGAATTCCTTTTTCTGTATTAAATAAAGATCTTCAACTGTAAACAATTCACAATTGTGTTGATAATGCATGAATCAAGAAAGTAACAAGCTTATTGTCCCCTAGCTGGATCAGTTTCTTTGAAAGAAAAAGGAAAAAATGTCTATTTATGTCCAAAACCTAAAGCATATGTAATTCAGTGCAAACATGAAGCAGTTCTGTTGCATACACGTCATTTTTACAGTCATTCTTCTGACCATAAACACAATTTAAGATGTAATTTATGGGGCAAAGTGCTAAACACCATGTAGTAAATGAAACAGGAAAAGACAGTTTACAACCTTCTTAGTAAAGTCACTGAGACAAATTCTGCTCTGATACACACGTACAATGGGAGCTGCTTCACTGTCTGTTAAGACGGGAGATGGCCTTCCAATGCAGAAGACGATAGCTAAAATGAGGTGAAGATGAAATGACCACATGGGTTTGTAACTTCTTTGTTGATCATCTTCTCAAAATAAGCTCTATTTTATTCATTCGTCTGCAGCAGTAGGACACTGACACTAACAAATGTAAGAGGGAAGAAACAGAAAGAAAGAAGAAAATACTGATACAGGGGAGAAGTGCTGTTCATCGGACATGTCAAGCAGGTAGTGCCTTTGAGGCAAACAGGAAACCAAGAAGGCTAATTAGCTACATTTTGCTTCAAGTTTTATTGTTGGGGAAGGTAGCTGAGAGTATCTCATGTCAAGCTACTGCAGTTAGTTCAGTTTTGATCATGACTGGTTGCTAACAACATACATTCCCATGGGTGAAGACAGGATTAAAATTATCCGTATAAAAGATAATTCCTTCATCCTGGCCTACAGCAGCATGAAAAAAATATTGTGACTGGTCCCCTAGAGTGTGATTTTTATTGTTTTGTATCAAATAGAAAAAACTGCTGGAGATGCTAAATATTGACTTCCTCTGGTTCTTTCAGTTTTGACAGGGTCATATTTTTACATATGAAAAATAAATGCCTGGTAGGAGATACAGAAAGCATACAATCTTGCATGATTAGTAGCTGTGACTTACATGCTACTTGTATAAACAGAAAGTATGAACAGTTCTGTTGTACGAACAGAAAGTATTAAAAAGTGATATCCCTGGGACAGTACTGACCTAGTCTCTTAGACTGCTTGGGCCTGTAATTAAAGGTGTCTTTTTAAAAGTATGGTTTAGAAGTAAGTAAAGGTTGCTAGCTATTGGTTTCACAGTCCTGACCTTGGTGGAGGCCCTGTGGTCAATAGAAAATCACCCCCTGCCATGGGCAAGGACTTTGGCCAAAGTAATATGTTGGCTTTATTCTGTTGATGAAAACAAGAGATCCCAGTCCTAACAGCTATACCTAAAGGAGCTCATATACCTTGTTCCTGCTTGACCTTACCTGATATAGGCCCATTGTGTTTAGGTACCTCAATCCAATTTATAAATAGTCCAGCAGCACACAGTATCCACTTTCCTGTAGTATCTCATATTATATCTACCCTGTTCCCTAATAACACATTTTTACTCTATTCTAAGTTCTCCTCCAACTAAACTGGAATAAATACAGGCATTGTGCATCCCAGGATTTACATGAGATTTTAGATTGGAAGGGGTTTTTATAGAAAATTACTTACACGGATGAGCCAGAAGTTTTCAATTTCTCCACTAATTCATCAGAAAGCTATGAAACAACCTGAATGTGGTTAACTTTCAGCAAAGACTTCTTAATATTAAGAAGTGGTCTTTGGTGTAGCCAAATTTTGAACTAAGACTCTGAAAACATGACAAAAATGCCTTCTTGTGCCACAGATGCTGGCTGATCTGAGGATGTCATTTAGTTTATACATCTTTATTTTTAAATCAGCATAATACTTTCCTACCTCAAATGCATGTGGTAAGGATAAAACTGATTAATGATTACTACCCTCTTAAATACTGGGAATCAGACAGTCTAGTGAAATGAACTCCACAATTATATAAAACAGCCTGAAAATATTTCTAAGTACATCTGCTACATTTCCTTAGTTATGATGACTATACCTAGTGTTATTTTCATTGCTCTGTTGCTGATTCAGTACAGAGCTTTCCTTAAGTCAGATCAGGACTTTGTACTGCTTCCTAGTTAATGCTGCCATCCTGATTTTGAACACTTGCTTTTGTACAAGTGCCACTGTACAGTCTGTAAAGTACAGTCAAAATGCTCGATCTTACTTAGCGCATATGGAAGGGCATATACATAATAACAAAAAGCAGGGATGTTGCAAAGACTGCAGCACAGCTAGATGCAACAGTTGTAATCTTTAGAGTGGGATCTTGCAGTTGCTGACATCATTGAGAGAAATATTAAACCACTTAAATGAAGTCTCGGAATTACTAAAGACTAGATATGTTTAGAGGTAGAATTCACAATTACTTTTATCCACCTTACAGTGTTAGTGCATTTTCTCTTAATTCCTGGATGAGAATTATGACTGTTCAGGATATTACTGAAACCTGTACTCTCATTTCAAAGTGTGCATATAACTTTCAGACTCTGATCATGCACTGGTGTGAGTATGTTTCATTAAAAATGAGAACAACTGTCAATTTCCTATACATTTAGCAAAAAAAAAGAAAAACAAAACCCATGAATATTTGAGAATGCATATTCAGTTTGCAGAAGCACTCTTATAATACTCTTTAACTACAGTATGTTTATAATCACCAGATGTGAAGAATATATATTTGTAGGTAACTGTTCTGGTTTAGGAAAGAAAGGAAAACTTCAAAAATCTCCTACATCATGTCTCTAACTCCTTTGAAATAGCAGTGTGAGTAGAAAGAGCTGCAGGAACATTCTGATGGTCTGATTCAGATTCCATAGCAGTATAAATCAGAAGTTACTCTGAGTACACTAACAAGTTAATAGTTTTTAAATTTTTCTTTTTTTTTTTTTTTTTATTTTGCTTCTTTTGCTTTGGCTTTTGATTAAATGGAATTTTGAGGAAAAAAAAAGTCACTATTTAGTAATTTTTAAATTTTACTTAAAGTTTATGTAATTGCTTCTCTGAAAAATATTGTTTTCTAATTGGAAATGTGAGTTTTTTCACAGCATAAGAAAATGAGCGGAAGGGGAGGAAAAGAGAGGGAGAACATGTTCAGACCAGCTCTAACAGTGGAATTCTACCAGTCAGAGAATGAGGATTCATGTTTTCTAGACTGCATGATCATACATAATGTTGTGCTAATGGCACATATGTTATTTTTAGAAAATGGCCCCTGAAAAAAATTCTTCATCATTCTCAGTTCTAGAAATTTAGATATTCATGCATTAGTAAACAGGTTTGCATCTTACAAATGCTGAGAAAACAGGTGCAACAACTTGTTGGTGAAGAGTAATACCTGTATCTTTTCCATATCACTGGTTGTATTGGGATGGTGCTGCTTCTGTTACTTCACCTCTGATTACTCCAAGATTGGAAGCAGTCAGTCACTATGGGTTTGGCAGCTGCAGGATCCAGATGTGCAGCCCTTGGAATGAATCTCTCTGGCAGTTGCAGCTGGCTACCACTTTCCTTCTTCTGTTTTTCTGAGCAGATGTGATGTGATTATGCTGTGCATCACACCAACATTATTCATTTTCACACTATTTTCTTGTAACAATGGGGAACTGACTCACTTAGGCATGTTTCTGATGTGGCAAAGGAACAAGTTATTCTCTTGCCTACTTTTACCTTCCTTGACCTGCGAGAAGTTAGCTTTGATTTAGACAGAGGGCGAAAAGGTTTGTAATGCACGGTAATCCTACACCAGCAAAAGACTAAATTTAGCCCTTTGCTCTGTTTTTTAAATTGTGCAGAATGCCCTGTCAGCTTCTCAGGAAAACTAACCTGGGCAGAGAAGAAGATTCTTATAACTTCTGAAACAGTTTGCTAGCAGACTTTAAAGCCCAGAACAGTAGTGTACTCTACTTATAATTCTGTGGCACTAGTCACTGACTAGTGCCGATAATCCAATCATGCATAATCCAGAGCTGACTGCACATGTGCTTATTGCACAGCCTTTGCTCAGACTTATTCCCTTCTTGGATTGTGATCAGTTCAACCACATGCAAAACAAGAATGAATTGGGCCTAATTCTCCAGGGTTTTCTAATTAAAATCATGTTTTAACTGAAATTTATTATGGAAAGATAAAATCTCATCAGTCATTTTCTATTAATGGCAGGAGATGCTGTGAATTTCTGGGCTGTTCAGTAACTGTTCTTATGACATCTGCAATTGAATTAGCAGGATTGTTGTCTGCAATTGATACTGGAGTACACATCAGTCATCTCTGTCTTAATAGAGGACAAACTTGTTATCTCTGTCCCAACTACTTCATCTAAAAAGGGGACTGAAAGGGGAAAAATAAATGCATGGATTTTATATGTAAACATATGATCCTAGCTATAACTGGAATACTTGCCCTCTGTTATTCTGGTGGCTAGTTTTCAGTGTCATAGAATTCATTTTGCCATGCATCTTTTTGATTAGTGTTAAAGAGGAATATTCTCCTTTCCCTTCTGCATGACAACAATGTCTCATATTGGTGACTAGCAGTGGCTCAACTCTGAAGTCCCAAATGCATGGGGATATATAATCAGGGCATGGCTGCCTGCATATGAGCAGCTCAAAGTCATTCTGTGGTTTTGGCTTATAGAAATAAATTGAAGTACAGACCCTATGGTTTATGTTTGTATCCTGAAACACATCATGTTAATAAAAGGAAAGAGCAGAAATCGCTAGCTTCAACACACAGGCATGAAATACAGCTCTTACGTGTCACAGGATTTATTGGGAAATGGTTTTTACTCTGCATGGTAAATTTGGCAGCTTCTGTCTCCATTTCCTGTTTTCCTTTTATTTTATTTATCCTATGTCTTTTTGCTGGAGCTAAGTCCAACTTCATATTCCCAACTCTGCAAAGGTCTGAGTCTGTATCTTTATACAAAGATTCCAAGGACATCCAGCAGCTACCATGCTTTGCAGGAGGGTCCATTTACAACCACTGGAGATAAAAAGCTTGAGAAAAGCTGTGTTTTTTTATCATGTAACTTTTTTAATTGCATGAGTTACATCCCACCGGAAAGATCTGAGCAGTAATATGAAGTGGACTATCAAAAACTTTTATTGTTTTTTTGTTGGGTTTTTTGTTTGTTGGTTTGGTTTGGGCTGTTGTTGTTGTTGTTGGGTTTTCTTGGTTTGTTTTGTTTTGTTTTTTCAGTTCTAATTGTAAATTTAATTTGTGAGTGTTCCCATTTTCTGTCAGATAATAAGTAGATCTCCGCTTTTTTTAATTCTGGACAATGTAGTGAACAATTGTTGGTTTTTCACTTGTTATGAAAATGAGGTGTGTGGAAGAATCTAACCAGGCTTTTCCATTGGAATTGATTTCATGCTGGCACAGGTAGAAGTTATGTGGTTCTGGCAACATTTTGAATGCACAGGGTGCCAAAAGCAGAAAAGAAAAACACAAAACAAACCAAACAAACAAACAAATAAAAAAAAAAAAAAAAAGGAAAAAAGAGGGATAGAAAAAATTCTCCCCTCAAAAAATCCTTTTTTATTTTTAGCCATTGTAAAAGAGTGGAGGAGGAAGGAATGAGAGACTCATTTACTATGGTCTTAATTAACCTTTTATTGCCCCAATAGAAATTTTTAGTGATCTTAATCTTGTTTTCTCTTTTAATTAGTTTTGTCTTTCTTATTTTAAGCACCTCAACATCTTTTAATCTCTCTTTAAGAAGGCTTTAAATGATGTAATATGGGAAGTTATGAGGAACATTAAGAGGTCTAAATTTGTCTGATTATTACTAAACATGCAGAATATTATCTAAGACTACCTAAGACAGTAATTCTTCTTTGTACCATCAATAAACTTGAGACTTCTGCTGGTGTTTACATTATGTTTCTTATTTCACTGTTTTGTAAGCACTGTATGTCTATTGGGTGGACCAGAGATGAAGAGTTAGCATTTTGAGTTTGGTAAAATAACACCGCTAAGGAAAGACAGTTCTCTTTACATACCAAAAGGCTTTTCCACTCCATTCACCAGCTCCGAATTCAGCTTTCATCCCCTAGAAGACTTGGAGATGATAAGGGTAGCAGTGGAAAGAATTAAAGTTTGATGCCTTCATCAGCTTATTCTCAAAGGCCCATGAATAGCAACTTAGGCTTTTCTGTCTGTGCAGAGTTCTTTGAGATTAATTTTCCATGTCTTTTTATTACTTTTTGCCTGCAAAGCTTCTACATCTGCAAAAAAAGAGAGACCCCTAATTTCATTCTCTCACCCTGAACAGGATCATAATCTAAGTGCCTGCGGGGAGAGGCATGTTAGTAATAAGAAAAGGAAATAGGGTGACCTGGGGCTGTGAGAGACAGTCCAGATGAGATTCAAAGAGAAATGTAGTGATGACTTCTGAGAAAATTGGGTGATGGGACTTCTGCAATGCACAGTCTGATCTGGGCTTGGCTGAAAAATACCAAAAAGCTTAGGTCAGACCTGCAAGGTTCAGTGCTTCTAAACATATATAATAAAGGAATGCTTCTGCCTTACCTTTTCTCCCTGCTTAATAAAGATTTTGAACCATATTTCACAAGGACACACAGATGTTCCTAAAGGCTACCTACATTTCTGATATCTTTTATAGTTAATTCAAGAAAATGTATTTTTTTAAATGCATATGGTTGTAATTGTCTAGCAAAATGGTTTTGATCTAGAAACAGCTGGCAGGGAATGGAGTTAAAAACTGAGAACAGTGCAGACTCCAAGAACATTCCCAAAGGACAATATTTTCAACAATAAGAAGATTAACATGGGGGAACAAAAGGCACACACTACAGTCGCAGCCTTTTTAAGCTCTGTTATCAGTTGGTTTAGGATCTAAATTCTTTTGGAGACTCACTGTATTTATAAGCATGAGAATGAATGACAGCTTTAAAAGAGGGGTGGGTGTATGTCAGATCCTTGGCAAACAATCAGAGCTGCAGCTCTTGGGTGGTGTCAGGGAGGCAGGGAGGAACGCAGTCCTGAAAAGACCTCAGTACCATAAAAAAATTCCAATTCCAGCCCATTTCCCTAAGCATTTTTGTTACGTGTCTATACTGTCTTTTTCTAAATATGTAATTTAAGAAGCTGAACACACACAGTGGTATATAGACGGACTAGGTCAATGTGCTTTGCTCAGAAGAGTTTGTATGTTCTATTGTCTCTGCCACAGAGTGTGGTAATCTTTTCGCTTGTGTTACAAGCCATTTCCTTTATTTTTTAATAGGAGAACAGCTTTCTCTCCTTCTCGTTTTGTGTCATCATGTTACAGTTAACCCAATTCCACAAATAAATGTAGTCAAACAGAAATGACACAGTGTGCTTACCCAAATATTTGGGGGACTACACCATCTCTCATTATTGAAAAAATTTTCATTATAACAGGACTTTCAGTTCTGGTTTGCTGTAAAAGACAGGCTGCGAGAGGGCAGTAAATGCTGTCTAGTCTCTCTGCTGGCTCTCCAAATGGAGTTCGGCTTAGGACATAACATTCACAGACAGCAAGCACCAAAAGCAGACACACAGAAAGAACCCACCCTCAACACAGATAAGTTTAAAATAATAATATAATAAAAAGATCAAATAAGATTTTGCAGACATCTAACACAGAATAGTTTACCCTGGCATGAACGTTGGTCTAATGATGAAATTACACTTGGCACTGCACTCAACAACAATGGCTGCACAGTAGCCTGTGTGGTTTATACGTATGCCGCATGATTTTAGCTGGGACAGAGAATTTAAAACAGAGGCAATACAGAAAATATAAATGAGCGGGTTTAAGTTTACTGTAATATAAATACACATACACATTGCTGCAGATGTTATTCGTTGGCAAGTGCTGCCACATAATTATGCTGTGAGCTTCATAATATTTTAATGAGCTTTTACCCTAAATAGCAATAAAAATGGAACAATAAGAAGCTCTCAAAGAGCAAAAAAGCTTGGGAAGGGGTGAGGTTGTTAGGTATTTTCTTTTGGAGAGGACTGTCCTTAGGGAAAAACACATAAGATACATTGGAAATGTCAGGATTGAAATAATGTCTGAGTTTGGTAAAGCCGAATCAACATGAATAGTTGGCAAAATAAAAGGGATGGGTTATTTATTCATTTATTTATTCAGTCATTCATCTTTTGTATAGCACGTGTTTGCTAAAGGAAAGCAAGAAAAGGTAGTTGTGTAATTCAAGTTGGATTTGTTTTTTAGTGCAGGGGAACTCTGAAGTGGCACTGTGACAATAGTGCTGTTAACATACTGAGCCAGTTAAAGTCTTAAAATAAATAATAAACCATCTAATATCTATTGTAAATGTCATGGTGATTTAAGCATTGCTACACATAGATTAAAAATCTTTGGGGGTGCATGACAAGGCAAGTGGTGAAGGGCTTGGGTTATTCCAGAAAAAAAAAAAAAAAAAGAAAAAGCCAAAAATCAAGTACAAAATACAAGCCCAATTTGGCTAAAACTATTTCCAGTGAAAAGTGGAGAAATCTGATAACCACATTAAGGCACATCATTTTAATTCTAATAATCTGTAAAAAAGATCTTCATTCTCCCCTGGATTTGGCATGCCACCAGCTACCTGAGCAAATAAAAAAATAAATGACCACCTCCTCTCACTCAAAGCAACATAGTCCGCTTGGATTTCATTTCAGCATACCCTCCATTATGAACTGTTTACACAGACCCCTCTGTACCTCCTGCTGAGGCATTTTTAAGCACAGGAAATCTGCTTTTTCTTTGGGCCTCCTCCCAGTGGATTCATGGGATTCTTGCTGTTGATTGCACTGGAAGCCCTTTCTCCTGCCAAGTGATAGGATGAGTAGGCAGGCAGCAGCAGGGTGGGCACTGTGTCTGCCTGCAGTCAGTCTTTGCCAGCAACCTGCCCACCTCCCTGCAAATACAGGGAAATGGACCAGAGCCATCCTCCCTCGGTGTCTCCAGGAGGAAGGTGGGGTCCCATAGCCTTGATCTGCTGCATTTGCTGGAAGTGCCCATGATGGTTGAACACGGGAATGAAATCCAAGTGAACTAAGGTGACGTAAAACCATGACTGTGATGATTTTGGTTGAACTGGTTGAATCCTCAGTTTACCCTGGGATAACCCATGTCTCTCCTCCCAACTTTCTCTGTCCTGATTTTGCTCCAAATTGGAGAATAGCAACACTGACTATGCAGAGATCATCTGGCAAAGTCCTCTCTGCTTCTTATTTCCTAAAATTGTGCCTGAATGGACTGGTGAGCAGAGCTGTACCAATTTTTGCTTTTCTGGACTTTCAAACAGCACACAACTATACATGAAATGGAAAACCAATGTCATTTTACTCCTGAAGTTTGTATTTCTACTAGATGACCTTTGAAGGTCTTTTCCAACCTGGACCATTCTGTGATTCTATAGTGAAAAATGTAATACCTGGAGTTTCTTCCCTTCTGTAAGGCCTTTGTAAATATATTTACATGCATAATAGAAAAGGGAGAGATTTCCTGGGCTGGAAGCTCCCTATGCCATCAGGGGATCTAGATGTTGCAATGACTCTGAGTAAAACTCATTCGAAAGCTGGAGTATGGAATACTGGCCTGTCTTCTGCATCCCACAAGGAAGCACCTGAAAGAAGAGATAGCTTCCCATCATGGAACAGCACAAGAAGAGAGGGGAAAAAAGGCGCTATGATATTTACCATTTCCATAAACAGAATTTGTGTATTGCACACACAGAATTTTCCAAACAGTCTGTATATGTTCACAAATCCCAACTGATATGTACAGGAGCATAACCCAAACAATGTAGTCAGGGTTTGATTAACACAGAAACCAAGGTTTATCTGTACTTTTCATCTAACTTCTTAATAGAGGAAGAACAAGTGGGTAAAGTTACTTATAAAAGAAGGCGAAGAAAACAAGGAGTAGAGATGTGGTAAGGAGTAAAGGTTGCTAGACTAAGATGTCTTTCAAACTCTGTTTCTTTTCAACCTTATTTTTTTATTCACTCACATCTTGAGTAAATGTTGCTTTGTTCCTGCTAAGATGCATTATGAGACAAAAACAAATTTGTGAGAAATTAAGCCAGCATAAATTTCTATAAATCAGTAGAAGGACATCTGATTTCCACAAGCTGGTAGAAGTTTATCTTGACATCCACCTCTTGGAACATTTTAATCCTGCCCACTAAACTGCTACTTAGTTTAAAGGAACATGTGCACCAAATACTTTGGGAGGAAACAACTGAACTTGCAGACTCTTCACAGTTCTTTTTTACTATGTCTTTCAATCAAAGAATTCAAAAAGATAATCTGTCTAGGAAGAACTATGTGGACAGTACAGATACTGGGATGACTATTTTTGGTGACAAGTTTGAGAAAGACTGAGTCTCATTCAAATGTACTTCTACTCTGAAGGCTTTTACCATGGACACAAAAATATCAATGATCTACATGGACAAATATGTGACAGAAGAGCAGTGGTCAGTAGAGGAACATATAAAAGCTGCAGGGGTATCAGGGAAGGGAATGGCATGTTTCTTATTAATATCTCTTGAGATAATAAAGATCTTCATTGATCTTTATTAGCTCAACTCTGGGAGTTATGAATATGTGATAGCTATAATATACTAGATTAGTAAGTTGTGGAAATAACACAAAATGTTTTGCCATGTTCCATGATGGTGTCATGCATCTTTAGTATTGACAAACTACTAGTCAGGATAGGCTGATCTATTAATGCTAAGCAATATTCTGTAGGTTTCAATGTTTGCACACTGAATTAAGCATTTCTTTAATCTTCTTGGTCTGAATGCAAGATTTACCTTTTTTTTTCTGTTACTATTTTTCTCCACTTTAAAATATTCAGATCATAAATCATACATCTAAACTTCTTTTTTCAAAATAAATAGCTGTGTATATATATATATATACATATATGTATATACTATAAATCACAATGTTTCAAAACTTCCCAGGTTTTATTTTTTGCAACATTGAATATTTCAAATTCTGTTTTCCTTTTTTATCTTCTGTTAGTTGTTTTCACTGAATGCAATGTAGTGAATCCCACTCAGAAGCTTCAGGGGATGAAGCTACAGTGTGTATATTTTTATTTGGTTTTGGTTTAAATTTTTCATTTTGATACGTTTTGAAACTGTCAGCTTTGGAAAGCTGCAAGATGTTTATAGTGATAACAGAGAGTGTATCAAGATGATAACAATGAAGTCTTCATGCTGTCCTCCAGACCTTCTTCAAGTTAGAAACATTTGGAAACAAATGGAGAATGGGAAGTAGGTTCTCAGAACTGAAGAGGAGAAATAAATTGAAATCAACATGACTGCTTAAATATCAACTCTTGCACTGTACTCAGTGACCAAAAGAGCAGATAATCACTCCTGTGATGGAAACTTAAACAATAATTGGTTTCAAGCTTTTTAGTCTACCTTAATAAAAGTGATCTGTTTAGATCAGGACTGAATTCATCTTTAGGCTTTTACTTACTTTTAAGAATTACGCAAATTTTTAAACTTCTGCTAAAATACTGCTCTCTTTTAGAAATATTGTGTGTAGTATGATTCATAGTGCAGGCACATATTTCAGGAAGATGCATTGCATGATTGAAAGAACTATCCTAACACAGCTGCCAAGACCACCTAGTTATTGACCCTGCCTTCAGCTTGCCAAAGTGTCAGAAGTCCAAATACAAGGATGTGGGGAGGGTGGGAAATTAAAATAAAAATAAAGTTTGGCATTTTACAAAGTATGGGCGAATAGCTGGACTATTAATCTTATTATGCCTTGTCAGTAGATTTATTGCCACAGGTATTAATACATGTTTCTCAGGCCCCTAAAATGATATAAAGCTCTGTTGAAGATCTAGGAAGTACTCCTTCCTCCTTATTTAAATGTTCTCCTTTGAAGATTGCTGGACCAGCCCCTACTGAACATTAAGCTTGTTGCCATTGTCAATGACAAAGTATAAATTTATGGCATCATACAAGTTATCATGTAAATGGTGGACTCATCCCTCTCTTTACTGTCTTTTCCCCTCTAAAATGTAAACTTTCAATATTACTATTATTATTATTATGCAGAAATTATTAAATTTGATGAGATAGCTCTAGCTTAAAGTTATAAGCCAGTATGCTTTGCCCTGGCGATGCCATTATTCAATAATATTACATCAGCTTCTCCATAGCACATTCTTTATAGCATTACTGTATTATGTTAGTTGTGAGGGAATCATTGACTTCCAAAACAAAATACCCCTTCCTAGATCTTGCCAAAAAGACCTGAATTTAGACATCACAGTCCACTGGGAAAAATACATTGCTTTTCCATCTGTCCTCTCTAGAGCATACTGTGCCTCTTGTAATGTCTCTTGCACAGTGACAATTTCTTTGTGTCTCTACAGTAAGAGAAAAGCATTAAGAGCAGCAAATAATGCTTTTCAGGGTAGAGGCCATGTCTTACGTTCATAGTACATACGTTGCAATATCTGTTACACCTTCTGAATAGGAGTGTAGTACACATATTAAGTAATAACTCTAGACACAAAAAGTAAAATGTCATAGAAGCTTGAATTCATGGTTGAGGGAGAAAGATTCCCCTGACCCCTGCCTTACAGATTAATTTGTCTTTACTAACTAAAGATGGACATCCTGTAACCACATTTCTTTTTATCTTACTCTCAGGTGAACAAGAATTTACAGTGGCCATTACACAGAATCATTAAATCATAGAATGTTTTGTGTTGGAAAACACCTTGAAAATCATCTATATGCAACCCTCCTGCCCCAGGCATGGACATCTTCCACTAGACCAGGTTGCTCAAAGCCCCATCCAGCCTGGCCTTGAACACTGCCAGGGGTGGGGCAGCCACAGCTTTTGTTCCAGCACCTCATCACCCTCACAGTGAAGAATTTCTTCCTAATATCTAATAAAAATCTACCCTGTTTCAGCTTAAAGCCATTCCCCCTCATCTTGTCACTACTTGCTCATATAAAAAGTCCCTCTCCAGCTTTCTTGTAGGCTTTCTTTAGGTACTGGAAGGCTGCTAGAAGGTCTACCCTGAGCCTTTTCCAGGCTGAACAAGCCCAATTCTCTCAGTCTGTCTCCACAGCAGAGGTGCTCCAGCCCTCTGAGCATCTTCACAGCCTCCTCTGGACTTGCTCGAGCAGATCCACCTATCTCTTGTGTTGGGAGCCCCAGATGCAGTACTACAGGTGGGGTCTCATGGGAGTAGAGTAGAAAGGGGTAATCACCTCCCTCAGCCTGCTGGTCACTCTCCTTTGATGCAGCTGAGGATATCGTTGGCTTTCTGGGCTGGAAGCACACACTGCTGGCTTGTGTTGAGCTTCTCATCAATCATGAAAATTGTTCAAAGAAATGGTTCAAAGGAAACTCAGCCTTAAAAAAGGAGAAAATTAGACACTCTTGTTCTATCCACTCAACAATTGATTTTTGTTTTGCAAATAAGTGAGGACCTACATCATTTCCCACAAGTCACCATTCTCCGCTGGGTAGCATTTGTTGTTTCAGTAGTAATTATCTTCTTGAGATAGCATGGATTTAAAAAATGCAACTAGAAAATTCCACACCAGAAACAGAAATTCTGCACTATGGTTTGCTCAGTGACAGAGGTATAAAAACCATCTGTAGCTTATGAAGGGAAAATTGTACAGAAATCTTTCGTATGCGTACTAGACAGAGCGGTATTAAAACAAATTCCATCTGTTTAATTCTTAGGGCGTTTTTCAGCTTTATTATGTTTTATAAAGTTGCAATGTCCTTTAATACATGTGTCTATATGTCAGTAGATACCTAAGTGATTAAAGCACTTTTTAGCATGGATGATTTTTCTTAGGCCCTTCTGTTGAAATTTTATAAAAGTTGCCTCTTTGTGACAGCCTGTGATACCTAGGAAAACTGTGATTGTGTTGTGCTTGCAAACAAGCATAGCTAAAATATTAATGTTTGGGCCAAATACATATACCAGAGGGAAGGGTCTAACTGCTGACAGCATTAGACCAGAGGTTATTTATCCCACTAATATTTCTATGTCCATCTGAAATATTTTTACTGCTGGGCAGAAGGAGCATAAGAACCTACTGTAGTCAGAAAGACAAGAGCAGTGAAGAAAATATCTTCATCAGTGCTTCATATTATTCATATAAAATACCTACAGGCATTAATTTAGCAGGAGATAAGTGTGTATTAGTTGTATCAGCCTCCATTTATTATAAATTGAATTTTATTGAGCAAAAGAGTAATTTCTGCAGTTCTATATACAAATTCAGTAGTTAAATAATCCATCGGTAAATGTTCTAAACAATGTAAACAACATTAAACAGCAGTAACAGGATAAGAACTAAGGTAATTTTCACTTGATGGAGTGTGGGAGTGCAGAAGTAAACCTTCTGTCTACTGGTTGTTGCAAGACTTGCTTCCATGCCAGTTAGGGTTTATTGCTGCTAATTATTACATGCATTTTAAAATGACAGTTATAAAATGAGAAACACAACTGAATGGCAAGCTTGTAATTCTGTTTTAGTAAGTTACTAAGATTTTCCTAGCACAGAGAAAGTGCCTGAATGAGAGCAAATAGCATTATCCTATCTTCTCAAGATCTCCACAGACATATTCCATCCTGAAAATTAAGCTATTGCTGGTATACAAATTAGGAAGCTACTGCAGTTTGAATTAGGAACTAATACAAAAGGAAAACTTAACTGGAAGCTAAGAGAACTTCCTCCTAAAAAAACCCTGTAAATGCCCCATAAAGAAGAAATCACAACAATAGTGTGAGATGTCCCTGCCCATGGCAGGGGGGTTAGAACTAGGTGATCCTAAGTTTCCAAACCTAACTATTCTATGATTCTATAATCTAGAGGATAGACTGTAGGCTATATTTCTATTTTATATTCAATATAGGATGTGTGAATCCATAGTCATTTCACCCATAATGGTGCAACCATGTCACTGAGCTGACATGCCAAGCTCTGCAGAAATACAATGTATTCGGACATGACAAACAATATAGCAATACAGTTTAAGCAGATACTCCAGGAGTCGTATGTGTATGTAGCAGATACTCCAGGAGTCATATGGGTATCTGTGGGCTACTGTGAAATAATACATTTGCCCTTTTCTGAGAATCATGTTTTCATAAGATCTCATGACAGTTGATCAGCACAACTTCTTATTGGGAATTTTTCTCCTACATAAATTCTGGGAAGTCTGAAGCTGGAAGCTAAACTGAGTAAAGGCAGATTAGGTCATTCACATTTGGCAAGAGGAGCTGGAGAACAAACACGGCTCAGCTATGACAGCCTTTGGCTGAACATTTTCACTGCAGTTAGTGTAAACTGCTATTACATCTTGTAAGTTATATCATGTTCCTTCTGGTTCTGCTCTTGGTCTCTCTTGTGACACAGAACCAATGTTAGCATTTGTATAAACAAACGTAAAGTGTTTTAGGAAAGAGAAAATCTGTAGCTGAACTTCATTCAATCTTGCCTTCTCTGAAGTAACATTTTCTAAAATATTTCTTGCTTCTAGGAAAGAAAATTTGAGATTCATTTCATAGTACTGGTGTACAGGTATTCCTTTCTGAAAGTTCCACTGTTACAGCTATGTAAAATGTCTGCATTGGTCAATATTTTAATTAATGGTCCATTAGAAATTTAAGATTAAATTTATTTCCTTATTGCCATTTGAAAATATCTGGCACCTATTTTAAAATCTCTTCCATGTCTATACATTCTACTTCTAATCTAAATGCTGGGCTGCTAGTATTAACATTTTACAACATGAACATTTTTGTTATGTTTATTTTTATCTGAGGTCATGGTGAAATAATTTATTTTGTTTGATTCCAGTGTGACATTTTTGTATAAAATGAACCCAATGAAGGGTAAAAGTCATGGTTATGTGAAGCCAGATTTTGTTGAGCAGAAAAAAAGGATGGTATGGTGAGTGTGCAAAGAAAGGTAACTGGAATGAAAGGCAAGGGAAAAGGCTGAAGATAATTTGTCTCATTTAGTTTGAAAACCTGAGAGAGAGCTGAGATACAATGGCAATCTTTCAGCACATTAATGTTTTTACAGATGAGGCTGTCATCAGTTGCTTTCTGTGGCTACTAGGGTATCAAATGTTTTGGGGGGTTTTTTTGGAAGGGTGTAAATTAACATGGAACATCAATAAAAGCTTTCTTAAATAGGAAGAGATGACCCAAACACAGTACATACAGAAGTTGTAAAATATACTGTATTTTAAGAATGGGTTGAATAAACAATTTTAACAGTGGCCTCAATATACATATTCTATCTGAGAAAGGAGCTGGTCCTGAAAGTATTGTAGTGGTTTTTTGCCCCCTGTTTCTAAAGCAATTCAAAATCTGGGTTTGATTTCTTTGGACATGGTCGTGGTGTTATCTAACAGTGCAGAAAGTGCTTGGATAAAAATGGAACTGTGAGAGCCTCCTGTAATTCTTCGTTCTCAGACTCACAGAGAGATCTGCATCTATATTAAACTAAACCTAAAAAAAAAAAAAAAATAAAAAAAATATAGATTTCTGGTTAAGAACTAGGAATAACACTAGCAATTGCAGCTGGCTCTGGCTTGGAGAAAGGTCAAGGTGCAACTACCTGACTAAAGAAAAAAAGAGGAAAGGATGGGAAAACATAAAAACAGAGCATTTGAAATGCAACAATAAATATTGTTTATTTTCTCCCTTGATTCATCACTGTGCCTCTCTGTGCTTGAGAATTTCCAGAGCTCTGGCATTTCCCATGTTCTTTTCTGAATATCCAGATGTACCTATAAATATGCTATAGCAGAATGGGATCAGTCTTGGTCACTGATGTCCAGAATTCATTTTTTAAGTCATCTTAGACTTTGATTTCCTTCTTCATGGAAATCTTGGCAAAAATGGAAACACTGAACAGTTTACAGAAGATATCAACCTAGTGCACTTTTCAGCTCCCAACAGTGGCTGCTGTGAGCACCATCCCAGTCTCTGAAGAGTATAGAAATACAAAATATATCTATTTTAACCATAGATGTTGAAGACATCTGGATTTTGATATCCATTTGATAGAACATTGAAATCAATTTTCCTTTATACAAAATGGGACAGTGAGGCATCTGAATCAGCAAGAAACTTAACAATGACATTGCAGTATACTGTTAAATGTGGATTGTTTCCTTTAAGTGTGTTTCCTTATGAAGGTTCCCAACTGCACATTGACTCAGAAGCAGGGATTGTTTTGAAATCTGAGGTTTCAGTTCATCCCACTTTTGGTCAAGAACCACAAAGCATTTCATCTCCTAGTGCTGTATCCAGAGTTCCCCATGACACTAGCTATCTACTGCTATCTGCTAACAGCACTTAGGTTCAGAATAACCTTTAGCGACCTTCTTTAAGTTGGTCACATACTTATGGATCATGGCACCTTTTTCCTACATGGGCAAAATAAAACTTGAATAAATGGAGTATATTTCCATTAAATGCTTCAGTGGCTGATTGTCAGGGGTAGGTATAGAAGGGAGTTCTTGTACCTTCTCTCTTTATCCTCTGAATGCCACCCCCGCCCTAATCATTATGTGATACGTGGTTAACCTGCATGTTAGATTGTAAAGAAAGCAATTATACAAGAACACACTCCTTTGGCAAATTGCAAAGGAAGGTACATAACTACAAGGTGGTAAAGATAGGCACAGTTTAAATCTTGGCAGAGCACAGAGTGAATTGGAAATGGTTAACCACAAAGACTTCTTGCTTCAAAGTTGTTACAGGAATATCACTTTCCCCTCAAGTGCTTGTTCTATGGAAATAACTATGTGGTGTTAGAGTAGTAATAGTAATAGTAGCTTAAAAAAAAAAAAAAATGAAGAAACACAATACCCAAAAAACTTGTCTAGATTGTCTCATAGTATATTTAAATAAAAAAAACCAAACAATGTACATTTACCATCATTTTCATCCCAGTGGCATTGCTTAGCATGTTACTATTAAGATTTGGAGCAATTTTGCCTAAATAGGATGACAGCTCAACACAGTCGGGGGTGTTTTTTATTGCCAATTTAACTGGTGTTAGATTAGTGGGTATTTAAGTGACACTAAAACTATTTAGAGTCCAATCCACAGAAGTCTTAGCTCCAGAATATTCTAATATCAATGAAAAACTCAATTTCAGGCTTCTGTTCAACTCACTGCTGTGTAGCAGGCAATCACATTCAGTTTAAGTACATTGCCTCCCTGAGAACTATTCCATCTCACTATGAGATCAGAGTCTCAGGTAGGTGGTCTCTGAACCTCTTCATAGGGACTATGGATCCTCAGTCCAGTTGAAAAACATGCTGCAAGATTCACAATTCCAGTTCATAATCATGATAATGAATTGAAAGGGTTCATCCATGACTTTCAGCACACAAAATACACCTACTGAACTTGTCAGCAACATTAGGTTTGTTCCCTTCCCCCAGTAATGGTTAATACATGGAAATAAAAAGCTCCAACACTAAATTTGCTGCCCTCCTTAAAAAGACCTGCTGTGCACTTATCTACCAGCAAATGTGTTATTTCTTTGGGGTTTTTTCCAACATAAGGGATGAATTATTTAGAAGGCTTGATTTCATACACCTATTGTGTCTGCTGGTGAGGAGGCAGCATGCTGCAGCACCAAAAGAGCTGGGTGCTTTACTTACAGAGCTGTGTGTTGTGTCTCCCAGGGGCTCCTGTGCTTTTGGGTTAGTGGAGCAAGCACAGGGAGTTAACGGTAGCATCAGCTGTGGAGGCAGCTGGTTTGCCCACCCTCTGTGCTAGAGGAAATGTGCTGCAGGGATTTTCTCTTCTTATTCTTTTGCTTCCACCCCCCCCACCCCCCCCAATAGGATGTGAATGAGAAGGAGTAAAGGGAAGATTTGGAGGATCAAAGAGAAATGAATGTTTCACTGTTAGCCCTGCTGTTCTTTTCCTTTTTTTTATTTTTTCCCCATCTATGTTTGAACACACACTGCATACTCAAAACTGTTCATGACTCATTTCATTATGGTACTTTATATATTTGATGTTTTTGTTGGTGGATTTCAGAAATGATTTATTCTTCAGTTATTGCTTTATTTACTTACCTAATGGATTGATTGATGTGCCAGCATCCCTCAGGCAGCAGAGGCCCCATTTCTGTTTTTTTCAAAAGAAGTGAATTACTAACAGACAGGAGTTTCACAAATACACTAGGTCAGAACTTTCTTATTGTTCTGTGTTTATGATAAGTTCCCATTGGCCCACATACAGTACCTGTCACTGCCTATCATTGAAACAGAATCCCACACCAGGCAGTTGTGAGCTACAGCAGACACTGAGTAATAAAACACTGTAAAAGGCTGTGGAACACAAGCAGTGTTTTTCTCTGGACTGGATGCTTAGAGGATGTTGCTCTTTTAAACAGCATCTTCCTAGAAGTAGCAGGACAAATCCTTAAAAATGGGAATTATTACAATCCATCTGGTATTGCTTATTTGACATAAGAAATGTGACTTACTACAATGGAGACTTTTCATTGCCTTCTCCTTTATGCAACTATCTACCTAGTTCCTTTTAATATTTAACTGTGTATTCCCTGATAAAAAAAGCAACAATCACTGGGAATAAGAGGAGTCAGGAAGATAAGAGCAGGTAGCTCACACACACTACCACACTGTCTTTCTCTCCTCCTCTACCCTTCCCGTTACTATTACCTCTTCTAATTACCTTATTTCCCATCACCTTGTGATGGATCATATCAATTTCAGAGGGAAAAGGCTTTGTAAAACTTGTATGGGATTGTGCAAATGTTGAAGCTATGGATTCGCCTGGCACCATTCCTACCTTTGTTCCCCAGGCTGGCAGTTCCAGCTGGCTGAACACCTCTGGAGGTTTGCCCCTCACAACAGGAAGCATTAAAGCCATATAAAAGGTTGTGGGTGAAAATCAGAGCAAATTAACTGGGCCATGGGGTTTGGATCAGATTCTCCTGCTTTCCCTCAGAAAAGCCTGGGATTGTTTTTCTTTTGTTGTTGTTCTTTGATCTTTAAAGTGTTTTACAAAGGTAACTGTGCAAGTCTCACAATCCTCTGCAAAACAGGTCATAGGCCATTTCATAGATGGGATATCATCAGAAGCCACATTACAGCAACAGAAAAAGATACTGTGAAACCAGGAAGAGATCCCAGATCTGTACTGAGGCTGTTTGACCATGCTTCCCTTGATTCGACATAATGGAAGAACAAAAAGCAGCACAGCTGATGGTGTGCACCAAAGTGCACGTTATTTGATTCAGTTCAGACTCTAACCAGCTGGTCCCCTGCAAATCAGGGAGAGCATTTGAGTGCTCACAAATCAACAACCGCTGCTTCTCATCAAACTGCCTTGTAGCTGGTTTGGCACCTTGCTGTACAGATAGGTATCATATTATTAGAATGGGACTGAGTATACTACTGATGAGGTAATGTTCCTATGGAAGTATCTATGCTAACAGATGTGTTTGTACAAAGACCTATAATATCATTATGCATCTGCTCAAATGGATGCTTTTAAAAAAAAAAAAATCAAAAACAAAAAAAACCCACCCCAGAACTGAATAACTGTACTCTAGAATCTCAGTTTTCATCAGAAATATTAAACACTTGCCTTATGGCTGGAAGGATAATTATTGAAATGTGAGTAGAGCAGAGGCCTGAGCCTGCAGTCAGCCTTACACATAGCTCTAAGACTATTTGTCCTGGGTTCAGCTACAGCAGTCATTTTTTCTCCTTCTTAGTAGCTGGTGCAGTGCTGTGTTTTTGACTTTCAGTCTGGGAACAATGCTGATAACACCAATGTTTTTAGTTGTTGCTAAGTAATGTTTACTCTGACCAAGGACTTTCTCAGTCTCATGCTTTGCCAGAGAGGAGGGGAAGCCAGGAGGAAGCAGAGGCAGGACACCTGACCCAAACTGGCCAAAGGGGTATTCCATACCACAGCACGTCATGCCCAGTATATAAACTGGGGGGAGTTACCCGGAAGGCCAGATCGCTGCTTGGGTCGGGCTGGGTATCGGTCGGCGGGTGGTGAGCGGTTGTGTCCTTTTCCCTTGTTATTCCTCTTATCATTATTATTGGTAGCAGTAGTGGTTTGTATTATACCTTAGTTACTGGAGAGCTGTTATCTCAACTCGTGGGAGTTACATTCCTTCAATTCTCCTCCCCATCCCTCCGGGAGCGGGGGGAGGAAGGAAAAGGGGGGGAGTGAGCGAGCGGCTGCGTGGTTCCAAGTTGCCGGCTGGGCTTGAACCACGACACTATTTGAACTGCTTCCATTGCTGTCACTATTATTTTAATTCAGAACCTTACTAGTGGCTCTTTAATTGTTGATATTACTTAGAAACTTACTGATAGTTTAATAGAGCTGCAAAGCATGCGGTTAAATGTGCTACTGGTATTGAGAGGGGGACAGATGCTTGCTGCCTAATGATGAAGTAAGTCTTTTTCTTCTAACATCCAACATCAAAATCCAACATAAAAAGTTATCAACACCTTGAACTGAAACACTGGTATTTAATTCCTTTGTCAGTAACTGGAAACTGACTGCAACTCCAAAGCCTTCCTGAGGGCAAAGAGCCCTACAATTGCCCAGTGGCTTCTTTTACCACACAAACATACCCAGCATATTTAAAACCAACTGTACTTCCCTCTTACTCCGTGGACTCACCAACATATAGAAGCATGTAAGTAGAAATGAGGATCAAAAATGTAGTAATGTAAGACAGCACCTATTTCACTGATAGTACAGCACTCTTCAAGAAAGGCCATGAGGATGAGGCAGCAAGAGAAGGGATGTTGTCACTAGCAGCATGAGATGGTTCTTGCTGAATGTTCAGACAACTGTACAAGCACGGGGGAAAAGGCTTTTGAGTATGTCCAGAATCATGCAGAAGTGTTCTGAAGCCTTAACAGCTGAAGAGCATCAGGTAGTTACCAGAAGGTTTTCCCTCACAGATTTTAAGCAGCATAACACTATCCCAGAAATTGTATCATTTCTGTATTAATATTATTTAATGAAAAAAACCAAACATGAGACAACAGTTATTATGTCACAAGTAATCATATCCGTCATTTTGTACGTAAGGTTCTCCTTTTGGCAAATTACATGAGGTAAGTTAGATGACTTCAAATATACAGTTTGAAGGTTTGAAGACCCATAAATTGCCATTTGATATTAGTTCTGTACCTGTGGTATTTCATAGAGTAATTTCATAGATTTTTGAAAGATTACATGGTCCTGACATTGTAATGAATGATAATTTAATCTGGATTGTGAATGATACAGATGATACAGAATAGAAAACCAATGGAAGTTCTTTACAAAGATAATAGAAATCTCTGAATTTAAATAGTCTACAATTGGTTTAATAGCCATTATATCTATTAAACGTACACTAAAAAAGATAACATAATTGATAAACTAAATAAAAGCAATAATTGTAGTACTCCATGCACAGTATAGAATGCTTCTACATGACTTTTGTGTTCAGATTAAATTCTTTCTCCATATGTTGAAAGTCAAACAGCCCTCATGGGACCTGCTGGAAAATTACTTCACCTGGTATTAGACAGACATTTACAATAAAATTATTAAGACTGAACTAATCAGTTGCCTTATCATACGTCCTCAGAAAAAACAAACAAAAAAATCCTAAAGCAGCAACAACAACAAAAGCAAAAAATCATAATTCAGGGCAGGACAGCCTTGGTCACCTCAAAGGAATTCTGTTACAGCTTGCAGCCCCATTACAAAAGGCCCTCAAGTCCACCACCTTGCTGCATGGCTGACTGCACAGTCTCTTACCCTTCTGATTTGACCCAGGCTATCCACCACATCAAGGGCTACTGCTTCAGGAATTTCCCAAGATGTTTACACCTTTCTTCGTGAGTGTTTATGGCAGCTGTATAAGGCAGTATTCAGTTAGGTCCCAGATGAGCTTTTCCTGCAGCAGAGACAGCCAGCTGTATTTTCATGTGGATCAGCCAACAGGGCCAAGAAAATCTGTGTTCAGACTGAAAAAATAAAAAAAAAAAAAAAAAAAGAAAGAAAAGAGCATAGCTGCAACTTCATCAGCGTTTCTCTAAGTACCACAGCCACGCAAGTAATGTAATTATATAAACTAACTGGAAACAATTCCAAAACTTCTCTGCCCACAAAACAATATGAAAATATTTTAATGTTCCACTATCTTACACATGATGGTGAATCTATAGAAATGTCTGGGTGAACTTACAGCTGCACTTTAGGAAAATATACCTTTCAAAGCCATCTTGACAAATATTGTGCGCTTTGTGGGGCTCAAAATAAATAGGAATCCAGATCTGTCTGCAGTGTCTTGAGAGAGTCTGGTGCCAAAGGAAGCATGGAGTCACTGCTGACTCCAGCATCACCACTCTCACAGCCTCCAGCTAATAACAGCTGAATTTATCACAATCAAACTCGACTGAGTCTTGCTGGTCCTGTATTGCAAAACAGGTAGCCAGATACGACAGGGACAGGGTGCAAACAGCATAGACTAAGTAAATGAACCAGTACTGTATTAGAGGGTATGCTCACCAGTTACATGCTGTTTCAAAGATGAATGTTGTCAGAGATGAATTTAAATAACAAAGGGCATGTGTGTGTATGTGTGTGTGTGTGGCAGGGGAAGGTTGGAAAGGTGAGTCTGTATATTAGCTTACTGGTATGGGAATGGATATATTAGCATTGCTGTGGGTGGGAAGCAAGGCCATGAAGCATCCAAGAGTTGAAACTTTAAGCATGTCCAGTGTGAAATAGACATTTCCAGAAGCTAGAGCAGACCCAGCTGTGCTAATTATTCTTGTCATTAATAGGTGCTGTTTCTTCTTTCTGAAGAAGCCAACGAACCTGCCTCCTGAGTACTTATTAAACATTGCAATCACTGCTAAGCCTGTTTATGGGGAATAGCTTTATCAAAGTGGTGAAATTATCAGAGAAAAGATTCAGAAACAGCAAAGGAACATTGTGATGAATGACAACCAGAGACTGTTCCAATAGCTTATGAATTTGGCAAAGCAGTAGTGGGTCCTTCTCTCATGAAGGTCAATTAAAAATTCTAGCTGTACTGTAAACATGATTTTCCATATAACAGTGCCACACAATGTCCGAAGTAGTCCCTTAATACAAAATATCAATTTGATTTTCCTCAGGAGATTAGCTCTCCTTTTGCAATGCAAATATTTTCAAGTGTACTAAACACATTCTAGCACCTCAGTATAAGGACTAAACTATTTGCATGCAAAATTACCCAAAGTAGACAGACTGGCACAAGCTTATGCTTCTGCCATATGTGCTGAAGAATTTGAGCCAGGAAACTAGTAGTATCTGGATACTATTTACAATTTAAATTTGATTTTACATTATTCTTCAAAAGAGAAAATAAATAAAAAACTTTAATTAAAATTAATGCTATATGCAATGCTAAGTTTACCCCAGTGTTATTGGACTACACTTTTTCAGTTAAAAAATGTGGTCCAGGAAATGCAGAGAATTTTCTCATTACAACTGTGGCATTTTATTTGGTTTTTCTCTCAGTTCTCCTACTCTTTATATATATATATATTTTTTAATCTGAAAGCTGTATCCCTCACATTTCTTTTAGACGTTAGTGCTTTGTCACTTCACATTATCTCCCTCACACTGTGTGCATCAGGTTGTGTCTGAATCTTGTAGCGTGGCAGAGTAAAAACCAAACTTTTTTGCCTGGGTAGGGATTCGGGGCCTACCACAGCTTCTGTTTGCATAGCAGTTAAGTTTGGAGGAACTCCACAGATTTTGGACGAGCTCCTGTGGTTTTGCATTGACAAAATGGAAAAATATACCTGCTGTACTTATGAGAAATACTAGAATATAAAAACCACAACTCTTGTGCTTCAAAAGTTCATAGAAACACTACTTTTCGAAAACAGCCACTGGCATGACCTAGGATGGGGATGAAGGGAGGAGATTTTGCCTGCCATTCTAGCTGCATTTACACTCTTGCTAGACCTTTGTCCACAGCACCCATTGACAGAGTGTCTGTTGGCAGTAGCTGCCTTCAATGCCAGTGCTGTGACGGCTTGATGTTGTGGGAGTCACGAGCTGAGGGAATCTGGGCTGGTGCAGCTGCACTGTGCTGTCTACCCTACCAGCTTAGAAGCAGCAGGTAGAGTCTGACTGAAGCCAGCTCTGTGCTCACATGTGAGTGCCAGAAACATAAAGCCACAAATATAATTTACCTGGCTTCAAGTACCATCACCCTGGGGAGCTGGGTGTTTAATAATGTATTTCCCTTGCCTCAGTGCTAGGTGTTGTCTCTGTAAGTATCTTCAGGTAATATCTGTACTTTGCATTCAAATAACTTTTAGTGGGAAGAAATACCTTGCCATTTTGGCTCTTTTCACTTAGAGGAAATCCAAGGACCTAAAAATGGTAAGTAAGATCAAAAGAAAACATAATTTAAGGAATATGCTTTCAAAATCAGCATATTTCGGACTTTAGGAGCAAGACATTTTCCAGACAAAACTATCTGATTTGTTTTTCCGAGCTTGTATCCATGTTTTACTTTAATTGAGTCTAGCAGAGTGGTAAGCGGATAGAAAGAGTGCCTGGGAAAGGGGAGCTATCTACACGAGGCATTTCTCCCCCTCAGGAGTAGCAGAGAAGCCACCAGAGCACCTCGCCTTGCTCACTCTAACCTTCACTGTCAAGTCAGTCGAGCCCTGCCTGTGGAAACCCGTTTTCAGTCTAAACAGACCCAGTCCCCACTTATCTCCTTTTACATGATGTCTAAAAACAAATCTAACATCCACCTGACTCATGGAAGAAGAAAAGTACAAGAAGCTGGTGTTTGCTCTACTGCCAGCATCCTTAGTTAGCAGATATTCTCCCCAAGCAGAAAAATAGATGAAAATACTAGGTTTTATTTCTCTTCTAGTGAAAACTGAACACAAAGAGAAAATTCTTGGCTTATGCAAAATTGATATACCTTCTGTGGCCCCTTGGGTATACCAAACTGAACAACGGTTTGGTTTATTTTTATTATTGCTGCTTTTCAAGGTAAAACTGCTCAAGTTTGATCTCACCACAGCCATGGCCATATGTTTATCCAATGTATGCTAATATCATTCAAAAATGCTTATCAATGCGTTTCTTCCTTTAAAATGGTTACAGTGTGTCACATGCCCAAACCAACAAAAACACATTTTTTGGTTCTATTTTGTATTCCTAAAAAACTCCATGTTCGGGTTCTTTTCAGTTTCAGAAACGCTGAACAAATGCCTCAGTGCATGAACTCTTTCCTGAGAAGATCTTGCTGCAAGAGTCAACATTTCTGCTCCACTGACTTTCCAAAAACATCCCACAAAAGTACTCAAAATTTGCGGTTGTGTAGAAAGTTTAGTGGAAATTCTCCACGTTATTTGTCTACCCTTGCATATTAATACCAGTGCGTTTTAGACGGTGGTTTGATTTCAACCATTGAATTAATTAAGTAGCAAAACCCAGCCTAATCGAGCCTGCTAACAAAAGGCATGCCAACATCTCCCTCTACTGACCGCAGCGGGGAGAGCAACGACTGGGCGCTCCCTAACGCGAAAAAGGGCTTCATCCGTTTTTCGGGGAGTCTTGAAAGCGGTGGCATTTAGGCTGGGCAGTGCAATCAGCCGTCAGGTCTAGCAGCTTCCCCTTCACTCACTGCTGGAGTAAACCCGCAAGTGCTTCCCTTTCGCATCTTTCATACGAGTCTTTTTGCTAGAACTGTGTTGCTGAACAGCACCCTGTGCACATGTTAATCAACCCTTTGATGTGTTGCTTCCCCTGCCAAAAAAAAATCAACTTGCAGGCACATACTAGAAAGTACAGCCTTGCACAGTGCAAATCTGGAAGGTGTCTTTCACCAGCATTTCTTTCCTCAGGTGCACAGAAAGTCAAAATTCCTTTGAAAACTCTCCGAGAAACTTTTAGAAGCCTGTTTGGCAAATTTAAAATAGAGATGGGAATATAAAGTCAGCTTTTGCATGCACAAACAGAGGGTAAGTATTCTTGAGAATTAGGAAAGGGTTTGTCTGTGGCTGGCTTTTGAACAACTGTGCAAGCAAGATGTGCAAAGGCTCTGCTACACAGACATCTTCTTGCTAGAACCATCTGTGACAGCAGACACTGCATAGGGGAGATGGTGGCTATGGGGTATTAGTTCCTCAAAGAGAATGAGCTGCAGAGTGAATGATGGCTGCTTTCTTCTATGAAGAGTACTGTGGCACTGCAGGAGGCCAAGAGTACCTCCAGAAAGGCTTTCAGCTGAAACATTTCTAGCTCTATTACGTACGGGATGAAACTCAAGTTAGTTTTCAAAGGGTATGACTCTTACATTGGAGCCATACCCTTTTGTTTCTGTCTCTGTGATTAAGTTTTCCTTCTTTATCTAAACCCATGCAAACCTGTCAACCGCATCACCCATCTCTGCTTAGAATTGCTATCCTCTGAGCACCTGAAATAACATGTGACAGACCTATTCAGTCTCACTCATTTGAAGTGAGCTGTCTCCTCGTACTTTTGGCTTCATTTTCATGCAGTCATAAAGATTCACGGCATATATCAATGGAAAATGTAATATAACACTCAGAAGTTTTCAAATCTCACTCATTCAAATGAGTGTGACTTGACAAGTCTGATGTGATAAAATAATGCAAAGGGGTTTAAAGATTTCACCTAAAAGCACAATGAAATGAAACCTTTTCTCTTTCCTTTATTTTTTCTGCTTTTTTTAAACTTTAGAAACAAATTCTAAAAAGCTGCGTCAATCTGATAAAAAATAGGGACACCCTTACTGTAAACCCTGTCATTTCTCACCTCAAAAGCAAAAGTGCTTTCCAGTCACCCTCACTTGTTCTGGCAAAGTTTTACAGGGGAAGGTGAAGAGTGGAGGTGAGGTAGGCAATTGTAAAGATACGAAAGATTAAGGAATTGCATGCAATGGACTAGTGGCTTTATAAGAATAAACTTGCGAACAAGAATTATAAATGAAGCAAAGAAATTAGCTGTAGCACACCTTAGTTTGCATGGCTACCACATTGTAAATGCAGGGAAGAAGAGACAGAAGAGAGGAGAAGAAATAAAGGCTGGTAAAAAAGATCACCCATCTGCTTCTGGGTGGATGCTTCAGTTGGTGGATTAGGTTTTCAACTGTTGGATTTTAAGATGCTGTGGCAGTGAGCAACATTTTAAAATGGTTAGATTGATTTGATGGAAAATACATATACATATTGAAAAAGCAAAGGGTTAACATGTTCTGATGAGTCCTAGTCCTCACAGGTACTGTAACATAAAACAAAAATATTGAACTTGGGCAGCTAAGTATAGGCTTCTATATTTCTATTTGATACATAAATAGTTGTAGATGAGTCTTCAGAAGAGCTGGAATCACACAAATTCTATTGAGACTGGTGCAATCAGAAGGTCCACATCTCATTTGAAAAGCCTTCTTGTTTATTTAGACATGTGAATCCAGCTTCTTAATTTTATGAACCCTCTTTTAAAGGCCAGTCTCAGATGACTTAAATGTAGCAAGATCTGAAGAAGAGGACTGCACTTCTTATGACTTACAATTCACTACTGAAGAGAAACTTGATTGGAAAGACAAATATGTACACATCCTGTTTACTTTAGTGGAAGATCCAGCTGTAGTGATAAAAGAAAATACTCCCCTAGGTTAGATTTCTTGCAGCTTTCTCGCAGCTTTCTCTAAAGCATGTATTACTTCCTGCTTTCAAAAGAATAAGGTAGTCTAAATGGACCACTGTTTTCATCCACCATGTGGTAATCTTTGTCTTCCTACTATGCAAAATTAATCTCTGTACTAGAATTGAAGTGCTTGCCTTACTGCAGAACTACCCGTGCATTCAGAGTATTAGAATCTTGTTTGTTTAAAGCCATTCTGAGTCTCACACAGTGCAAAAATTCAAGCATGCCACTGTGTTAAATGTGAACAATTCAAAACTCCTCAGTATCCTGTACAGCTACTTGCTATTTCCTATCTGACAGTCAAAATAAGCAGAAAGCAGAAAAAAGCCCTAGAAAGGGGTTCCAGGCAAAGCAAAGGAGCCAAAGATGAAAAGTCTGGGACTGCTGGACACAGACCTCTCCACGAGATAATGCAACTAGAACTTTCTTCAAAAATCAGTAGGACCAGACTTCATTTTCATCTGAAGTTTTCATAGAGTCCCACAGTCCTGCCAACTGGACGGGCCCTTGAGAGTCCCAGTCCAACCTCCTGCTCCAAGCAGGAGTTCAACACTGAATTCATGTTAGGAGTTTGTCCAGTTATGGAGACAGCAAAAATTCACTGAGCAATCTGTCCTACTGCTTAATTGTCACTTCAGGAAAATTTTGTTTCCTAATATCCAGTGAGAACCTATCTCAGCTTATGACCATTATGTCTCATTATGACCATTATGTTTCATCCTCCACCTGAACACCTGAGAAAACTGAGGGACTGCATCTCAGCAGTCCTCTTCCTTTGGTGCCTGGGCTGCTGTTGGGTGTTTCTAAAGCTGTCCCTTCTGGCTGAACCAACCAGATTCTTGCAATCTCTCCTTGCAGGCCAAGGGCTCCATCCCCACGATCTTAATGCCACCTCTGACGTTGTTTGTCATTCTGTGGATCCTGTTTCTTGCCCTCATGACTGCAACATTTTACATTCTCCTGAAAGCAATAGGTTTTGTCAGAAAATTTCAAAGATCAGACATCCTTACATGCTTCCTGCCCGGGACTCATAGGAGTAGTCAAGATTATTCAAGAATCACAGGATCACAGAATAGTTTGGGTTGGAAGGGACATTAAGGGTCATCTAGATCCAACACCCTTGCCATGGACAGGGACGCCTTCCACTAGACGGTGTTGTCCAAGGCTCTGTCTAGCCTGGCCTTGAACACTGCCAGGGATGGGGCATCCTCTTCTCTGGGCAACCTGTTCCAGTGTCTCACCACCCTCACTGTAAAGAACTTCTTCCTTATATCTAAACTAAATCTCAGTGTAAAGCCGTTACCCCTTGTCTTCTCACTGAATGCCCTTGTAAGTCCCTAGATTTTTGTATATATGCATATTTGTATCGACGTATAGAATCATAGAATCATTTAGGCTGGAAAAGACACTTAAGATTGAGTCCAACTGTAAACATAACACTGTCAAGTCCACCATTGTCCATGTCCATAAGCACCACTTCTACATGTCTTTCAGATACCTTCAGGGTTCAACCGCTTCTTTGGGCAGCCTGGTCCAATGCTTGATAACCCTTTAGGTGAAGAAATTTTTCTTAATATCCAGTCTAAACGTCTCATGACACAACTTGAGGCCATTTCCTCTTGTCCTATCACTTGCTGCTTGGGAGAAGAGACTTACATGCACTTTGCTGCAACCTCCTTTCAAGTAGTTGTAGAGAGTGGTAATGTTTCCCCTGAGCATCCTTTTCTCCAGTCTAAGCAACTCCTCATATGATTTTCTCTCCATACCCTTCACCAGCTTCGCTGCCCTTCTCTGGACCCGCTCCAGCACCTCAATGTCTCTCTTGTAGTGAGGGGCCCAGAACTGAACACAGGACTCGAGGTGCGGCCTCACCAGTGCTGAGCACAGGGGGATGATCACTGCCCTGGCCCTGCTGGCTGTGCTGTTTCTGACACAAGCCAGGATGCTGTTGGTCTCCGTGGCTGCCTGGGCACAAGCTGGTTCATATTCATTTCTGTCAGTCAGCACCCCCAGGTCCTTTTCTGACAAGCAGCTTTGCAGCCACTCTTCCCCAAGCCTGGCGCTTTGCATGGGGTTGTTGTGGCACAAGTGCAGGACCCAACATTTTGCTTTGTAGAACCTCACATCACTGGCCACAGCCCATCGACCCAGCCTGTCCAGATCCCTCTGCAGAGCCTTTCTGCCGTCCAGCAGATCAACTCTCCAGCCAACGTCGTGTTGTCTGCAAATTTACTGAGGGTGCACTCGATCCCTTGTCCAGATCACTGATAAAGATATTAAACAGAACTGGTCCCAGTACTGAGTCCTGAGGGACACTGCTAGTGACCAGCTGCCAACGGGATATAACTCTATTCACCACAACACTTTGGGCCTTGCCATGTGGCCAGTTTTTTTCCCAGTGAAGAGCACACCTGCCCAAGCTGTGAGCAGCCACTTTTGCAGGAGAATGGTGTATGAGATGATGTTAAATGCTTTACTAAAGTCCAGATAAACAATATTGACAGCCTTTCCCTCATCCACTAAACTTGTCACCTTGTCATAGCAGGAGATCTGGTTGGTCAAACAGGACCTGCCCTTCATAAACCTACGCTGACTGGGCCTGATCCCCTGGTTGTCCTGTATGTGCTCTGTGAGGCATCAGATCTGCTCCATAACCTTTCCCAGCACCAATGTCAGGCTGACAGGCCTGCAGTTCCCTTGATCCTCCTCCTGGCGCTTCTTGTAGGTGAGCATTACATTTGGTAACCTCCAGTAAACTGGGACCTCCCTGGTTATCCAGTACTGCTGATGAATGATGGAAAGTGGCTTGGTGAGCACTTCCACCAGCTCCCTCAGTACCCTTGGGTGGATCCCATTCAGCCCCATAGACTTGTATATATGTCTAAGTGGTATGGCAGGTCACTAACCATTTCCCATTGGATTATGGGGGCTTCATTCTGCTCCCCATCTCTGTCTGATAGCTCAGGGGGCTGGGTACTCTTAGAACAATTGGTCTTACCATTGAAGACTGAGGCAAAGAAGGTGTTAAGTACTTCAGCCTTTTCCTCACCCCCTGTCATTTCGTTTCCCCCCACATCCAATAAAGGATGTAGATTCTCTTTAACCCTTCTTTTGTTGTGAATCTATTTGTAGGAAAAAAAACCTTACCGTCTTTTACAAGCCAAATGAAGTCTGACTCATCCTTATCAACTGCTGGTAGCACGTATGCTCCTTCAATCCTGTCAGGGGAAACCTGGGAAACTCCTTCCATGAAGGCCAACGCAAAGAATACAGGGTATCTCAGCCTTTTATACATCCATTGCCGCTAGTTCAACTGCCTCATTTAGCTGCATGAAAACATATTCTTTTTTTTATTCTTTTTATCTATCTGTGCAGATAGAGGCTCATCTTGTTGCCCTTGATGTCCTTCGGCAATTTCAACCTTACCTGAACTTTGGCTATCCTGACAGTATCCCTGCATGCTCAGAAAATGTTTCTTCTTTTCTGCCTGTCCTCACTTCTGCCTCCTATGTAAGACCATTTGCAGTGGGGGTCATCCATGTGCTCCCATTTAGCCAAGTTGGTCTTGTGATAGGTTGACTATTATCCTGAAAATCTGGATGACTTGGAGCTTGGAGGAGATTGCTCCTGAAAACTTGCCAGTTTTCTTTACAGCAGTTGCAGTAGTTCCCCAATGGTTTCATCATCCAGACAAAGCCCTGTCTTGAATCAGAAGCAGTTGTCACTGCCATCTGGCATTTGAGTTGTTTTTCATATATTGCTATGTTGTTTACTGCTGCATAATAAATGCATAATACTTGCAAAATTAAAAATGTCAGCCTTTCTTTTTTCTGTGTCTAGTCCATGAGTTGCTTATCTTTCTTTGCACATGCTTCAAGATTTGGTTGGGTGTTGCTCTGATGTTACTATTGTGTAGGGGGGTCTGGGCTATGTTCCAGTTTTAAAGCCATGCTCCTTAAGGGAATAGTGGAGAAAAATGTTTTTCCCTTGGTAATGGTGCATTTCTAGTAGACATAAAACATGGAAGATTTTACTGAAAGGAACTCTTGCGGGCTCTTGCACAAATGGGGACTTGTACCTTTGCTGCAGTTAGAATGGATAAGAGGAGGAGGACTTTCCTATGTGTGATAATCATAAACACTGATGGGAAAATAAAAGCTCTTAAGAACTAGCTCTGAGCCCATCAGAGCACACTTGTGTGAGTAAAGATAGATCTGGAAGGAGGGGAGGTAATACAGTCCCATGTGAGTAATTTACAAGGTGCTGTACCTTTTAGTCTTTGGAAAATTCTCAAAACACAGCTTCAAGTTTCATGGGAAATGAGATTGTTAATCTAATTCTGAACCGACCTCCTCATGAATAATAGCTAACTCACCAGCTATCGCACTCAATCAGCAGTTTGTACTGGAGGCCCCAGGAGACATCCACAAGTTTGAAGACTGATTTGATATATTCAGTGAAGGATGATTTTCCACATACGTGCATGTGTTTGTATGTGTGTTTTGAGGAATTTGTCCTAATAAGATACTCTCTGCAGTATTAGATTACATTCTTGATGATGTTCATATTCCTTTAATTTAAGTAAAAGTTGCAAAGAACAGGTATGATTTTTTTGTGTGTTTGGCTTGGGGTTTTTTTATTGTTTGTTCTAGTCCTGCAGTTTATATAATTTCCACACTTCTTATGCTGTTTGTGAACTGAAAGAGGGCATTCTTATATGAGTGCTAGATATTTTTCTTGTTTAGTGCAACATACCATTTCACAGCATATGCTCTCAATTTCCTTTAGCACCGTTAAGTGACATTTCTTTATCAACTCCCTAACAGCTCCTGTTCCTCACCTATCTGGTGGATTTTTATTGCACTCCTTTGTATTGACTACCTCACGGCTGCTTCCCATTAAGCTGAAATTTCATCACATTTCTACAAGTTCTTTCCTCAAGGTTACTACTACAAAGACTTAAGCTAATTTATCCTAGATCTCCTTTTAGTAGTCTGTTTTCAGATGTATGTCTTCTCTGAAGACCTATGAGTGGCTTGTAGGCAACAGTACAGGGTACCTTTAATAAGAAATCCAGTTCTTCTCAAGTGCTCTATTACTGGATCTACAGATGAATCTTTTCTGACTTCCTTTTCAGAAGCTTTACTAGTTCTGAGCATATCTCTTCCTTCTTCTCTAACCCCTTTCTTATAGTACTTTAAAAGCCTTTGCATGTTGTGCATGATCTTTCATTTACCAGACCTTGTCTACTCCTGATTTTTAACTGAATGGAGACTGAATGTTATTTTTCTCTGATTTTGTATATTTCTTCTAGCACCATCCACTTCGTGGTCTTACAGTATATGAATTTATAGTACATAAAAATAATGCACACTAAGGTTTGCAGTTTGCCTGCAAAGTGAGATGAACAAATATTATTATACCAAAGAGGAATGACAAACCGAAGCATTGAGATGATGAAGCTGAGTGTAGCCATATATGGAATAAAATCCATATAATCTGATACTCAGAACAGTGATCTGTTTACATAATTAAATTTGTTTCAGTTGCTGTATTTCCAGCCACTGAAATCACAGGTGTTGATCTTGGTTCTTACTATTGCCCAAAGAATACACTGCAATTAATATATGGCTCTGCCTGGAGCTCCATTATTAGTTAAATACAAATTGGAACAGCTACAGGTGAATAAACAACAAGCATATCATTGCAAGGGCAGATGGAGGCTTATCTGAATAGCCTTCTGCTGCCCTGTGAGCATGGGCTGGCTTGCAGGATTTTCTGCTGAGCAAAACAGGCAGGCTGAGACTAATTCAGCCTCGAGGCCCTGATGGCCCATAGGCAGCCCAATGGCATTAAATCAGCTTTGCTCCAATTCTCCCTAAGCTTTACTTGTTCTGTTCTTCCTGCTTGCCCTACAGAGGTGTAGCTCAAAAGGTAACCAGCAATACTTTACAGTACCGAGTAACCTGTCAAAACTTCCCAAGGTTGTTTCTTGGTTATTTTGGAAGGCAGATGCAGGGACTTTGAGAATGAAGACCATAGGCCCACTGTATGAGAGGATCAGGTTTGAGATCATCTTAAGAACCGAACGTGCACAAGTTCATGGGACCTGATGAAATCCATCCGCAGGTCCTGAAGGAGCTGGTGAATGAAGCTGCTAAGCCACTGTCCAACATATTTGAAAAATCACAGCAGTCAGGTGAAGTTCCTGAAGATTGGAAGAAGGGAAATATAACCCCCATTTTCAAGAAGCGGAAGGTGGGAGACCCGGGCAAGTACAGACCAGTCAGTCTCACCTCTGTGCCTGGCAGGATCATGGAGCAGATTCTCCTGGAAAGCATGAAAAACAGCGAGGTGGTTGGTGACAGCCAGCATGGTTTCACTCAGGGGAAATCCTGCCTGACCAATTTGGTGGACTTCTATGATGGGGCTATGGAACTGATGGTTGGTGGCAGAGCAGTTGTCATCATCTACCTGGATTTCTGCAAAGCGTTCGTCACTGTCCCGCATGACATCCTTGTCTCTAAATTGGAGAGACATCGATTTGATGGATGGACCACTCAGTGGATAAAGAACTGGCTGGATGGCTGCACATAAAGAGTTGTGGTCAATGGTTCTATGCCCAATTGGAGACCAGTAACGAGTGGTGTCCCTCAGGGGTGGGTGTTGGGACCAATCTTGTTCAACATGTTTGCTGATGACATGGACAGTGGGATTGAGTGCGCCCTCAGCAAGTTTGCCAACAACACCAAGCTGTGTGGTTCGGTTGATATGCTGGAGGAAGGGAAGAGATGCCATCCAGAGGGACCCTGACAGGCTTAGAGACATGGGCCAATGCCAACCTCATGAAGTTCAACCAAGCCAAGTGCAAGCTCCTGCACTTGAGTCAGCTGTGTGCTCCAGCTGATCCTGCCTGAGCAGGGAGGTTGGACTGAATGACCTCCAGTGGTCCCTTCCAGCCTCAACCATTCTGTTATTCTGCATGATTCTGTAAATAAAGCATCCCCCTGCTCCTAGAAAGCACAATTAAAGGCTGAAATCATGTTTACTGGGGTTATCAGCTCTGTCTTGAGCAATGTGTAGGAAAGAAGGCATCAGAAGTACTAATTTTGATGAAAAGTATATTCTGCTTGAATTTTCCTTACTTATTTTAGGATTGAAATATAAAACAAATATGGAAACAATCAGATCCTGGTCCCTTTTACAATTGCTCCAGAAACTGAATTTACCTATTCAGTAGTGGGAGCCCACATTTCCCCTCTTAACCCCCTCCTAAAACCTCACATCATGGAAGGGTGTAAGGCTGGGTTATGCCAGAATTGTGCGCCCCCTTCCTCCTTCAGGCTGTGTACTGAGTGGTGGCATTTAGGTGTGCTCATCGAGGATACATGCGTGCTCTTGTCCTGCTGGATTCCCAGCGCTGCTCCAGCAGCTCATCTCCCAGCTGCCAGCAGTTGTTCTTGCCTCGGCAGAGAATTCCCTATCAACAACCACACGGGGAGAGCACCCAGAGCACCTTCCACAGCCAGCACCAGCAATTAGGAGAGTCAGAGTTAGGTCCTTGCTTCTGACAAGGCTTGAGTGTTGGGATGGTTTTGTGGCATCACGGTGTGGAGTCCTTTCCCCTCCTCCCCCATTACATGAGATGTTTCGGAAGCCAGATGTGTGGTGCAACTCCTCTGGAGCCCACATTGCAAGGGTGCCTGGGGCTAGGATGTGGCTTATAATATGAAAACAAATGATTTAAATGCTGCCATGCTGTTGCTGCACAAAACCACCACACAGCTCAGCGTGGCTGGCAGGCGTTTTTTTCTAGAATTATTGAAGTTGATTTTTTGGCTTGAAGGTACAGTGTGAAGAAACCGATCCCTCCACTGTCCTGTGAATGTAAGGAGAAGTTGCTGTCACTTGTCCCTTCCCCAGGCTCTGGCACTTTAAAAATAACATAGGTGTTAAGAGGCTTGCTTGTTGGTTTGCTAGTGCTGCACTTGCTGTTATTGTTGTTTGAAGATTCTCACTTGCCAGTGCAAATCTTGTCACTTAATTCCTCTCCCGCATCCCGATTCCTCTGTCTTCACCCACCCTGCCTTCTCCTCCATTTCTTCCTCCATCCTTTAAGGTGACATCATTGGGCTGGACCAGTCACCCACTGCCTGCCACCCCTACAGAAACCCTGCTCAAAGTGAGACTCTGATGCAGCAATCTAATCTGGAATGTGCTATTTGATTTCAGCAGTGCAATTGGATCAGCTGCCTGTAGAGCTACACACTCTCCTGCCAGCTTGGCAGTATGGAGCTTAACCACTTCCCTTTAAGTCTAGGTCTGAAAAGCATGGGATGTAGTTCCACCGTGAATCAACTCAGAGCTGAAAAAAAAAAATAATGACAGGAGCCCATGGAAAATATCCTACACACTTCAGTAAAGTTAAATTAAATGAGAACTATTGAAATAATTGATTTTTTATACTTTGTTGTGCAGGCTAAAGATTTTTAAAAGCAGAGAAAAAGAGAAGATTCCTTTTCATCTTCTAGCAGGAGGAAAGAGGTCTAATCCATACTGTGTCTCCCGGTCTCTCACCTCTCTTTTCCTCTGGCCTGGAATTACAATTTTCTTTCTGCTTGAACACACGTTAATTGCATTCAGGAAAGACTATTTCTGTAATTATTGTGTCACTACGACACAGAATTATTTGGTGAAAGACGTAATTATCCATCATAATTATCCAGATTAAAAAGGCTTATCCAGAAGCACCCAGCTCAACCTTGCACACTCAGTTTGACGGGACTTATTCCTGATAGTCCGCATCTACATGCTTGCAAGGCACTGCAATGTTCACAGTGCCTGGTGAGTCCAGGCATTCATACCTCAAGCTAAAATAAATTGGAGAAAGCTTTTAAAATTATTGCACAGCTCATAAAATGCAGCTCTGGCTTCTCACACCATGCCAGCTCTTCTGGTTCCACTCGTAAGTTCCTTCAGTGGCTGAACTCATAGACAGCTCTACTTTTAAATCACGCAGGGTGCAGTCCATAGGCTGTGAGGTGCCCTTAGAGGCAGTGCACTGATAATTATTTAATGTTTTCTTTTATCTTCTTTTTTTATTTTACTTTTCCTTTTTTTGTTAGAGACGTTTTTTACTCTTTCTCTTCTGGTTCCTTCACTGAGATGCAGTCCTTAGAGTCTGACAATCCATCAACAACTTCTTGAAGTATTTAGGGTGGGGGTAGGAATGGGAAACTTGTCTAAGTTCATGATCACTTTTCCTGGAACTAATCGTCTGGGTTCCCCTCACCAGCTTCAAAGCTAGATTCAATTTAAAACTTGTTAGATAACGCCAAAGTGCAATATTATGAATGAAATAATTCTTCCAAACGTATTCTGGCAAAACTGTGCACTTCATGTTCAGCAGATGCTTTATTTAACACAGTTAATCTTCCTTTAGAATTCCTACCCATCCTCCCCTTGCTTTTTATCTCACAGATTTGCATGTGTACGTGTTCTGTCTATGATGTAAATGGACATCTTCTTTAAAGATCAGATTGTTTCTTTTTCATTTTCCTTTTCTTCCTTATTATCAATAAACTCTAAAATGCTTAATTTTATGTTCAACTTTAAAATTCATCTTGTCAGACCAAGTTCAAATTAAGCAATACATGTGAGCATGTGAGACTTAAAAGGAGGATTTGCCAACTCATGACCATGGAAGCTGTATTTTAGAGACTTACACTTGAAATCTTGCCAAGGAAAACAACTTTATGAGCTTTTATTGCTGTCTATTCCTAAAGGAGCAATGATAGCTCCACTGATATTACCTCTAAGCTCTTCTACCCACCTTTACTCATTGCTGCCACAGGCTTTACATTGTGAAAACAGGTGAAGCATAGGTGGCATTTGACTCTTAAATGTACAGTAGATCAGACCAATAAATTATGGTTGAAAAAAGGACATTGGTTACATGTAACAGCTTTGGTGCTTCAATAGCTGTTAGTTTTCACACTGTAATAAACAGTATTTCTTCTGAGTAGAAAACAGGTATATTCCTGACCAATACTGGGTAGTAACAGAGTTTTGCATTGTGCATCCTTAGTAAGTTCTTTTCGATAATAAAGAGACCTGGATGCAGTACTCCAGGTAGGGTCTCATGGGAGTAGAGTAAAGGGGCAGGATCACCTCCTTTGACCTTCTGGTCACGCTCCTTTTGATGCAGCCCAGGACACGGTTGGTTTCTGGGCTCAAGGGCACACTGAAGCTGGCTCATGTTCAGTTTCTCATCCACCAACACCCCCAAATCCTTCTCCTCAGGGCTACTCTGAATCCATCCTCTGCTCAGCCATAGCTCTTCTTGGGATTGTCCTGACCCTGGTGCAGGACTTTGCACATGGCCTTGTTGAACTTCATGAGGTTCTCACAGACCCACCTCTCCAGCCTGTCAAGGTCCCTCTGGATGACATCCCTTCCTCCAGTGTATCAACCGAACCACACAGCTTGGTGTCATTGGCAAACTTGCTCAGGGTGCACTCAGTGTCACTGTCCATGTCACCGACAAAGATGTGGAACAGGTCCCAACAAAGATGTCATCCCAACGCTGACCCCTGATGAACACCACTCATTACTGGTCTCCAACAGGACACTGAGCTGTTGACCACAACTCTGAGTGTGATTATCTAGGTAATTCCTTACCCACTGGGTCCATCCATCATTTGATGGATGCCTCTCTAGTTTAGAGACAAGGATGTCATGCAAGGCAGTGTCAGATGCTTTGCACAAGTCGTGGTAGACAACATCAACTTCTTTGCTTCTGTCCATCAGTTCTGTAGTCCCGCCAGAGAAGGCCACCAAATGGGTCAGACACGATTTGCCCTTAGTAAAACCATGTTGGCTGTCAATAATCACCTCATTTTCCATGTGTCTTAGCATCGTTTCCAGTAGGATCTGCTCCACGACCTTGCCAGAACTGAGATAAGACTGAATGGCCCATAGTTCCCTAGGTCTTCCTTTTTTTCCTTTTTAAAATCAGGGGTTATAATTCCCCTTTTCCAGGCAGCAGGAACTTCACCAGACTGACACAGCTTCTCAGATATTATGGATAGTCGTTTAACCACTTAATCTGCCAGTTCCCTCAGGACTCAGAAATGCTTCTTGACACGTCCCATGGACATGTGCACCTTCAGGTTCCTTAGATGGTCTCAAAACTGATCTTTTTCTACAGTGGATGGTCTTCATTCTCCCAGTCCCTGCCTTTGCCTTCTGTGACTTCTGTGACACCAGCAGTGCAGCTAGAGCACTTGCTGGTGAAGACCAAGGCAAAAAAGTCATGGAGTTTTTTGCACCTTAGCCTTCTCCATGTCCTGGGTAACCAGGTCTCCCAATTACTTCCAGAGGCCCACATTTTCCCTTGTCTTCCTTTTATCACTGATGTATGAACCAAATGCACCAAATCTCATTAGCGTAAGAGTGAAGATACCAGTTTACAAAGCTTTCCTTTTTTTTTCTTTTTTTTCTTCAGAAATATCTAAACAGATCTCAAAAATACTATGTACATTTTTTTTGTTAAAATATCTGTATTGCAAGGTAAAAAATAAACATAAAAGCAATGAGTTGAAGAGTTTGGGAGCTTAGGCTTGTGGCAATCATGCTGTGAAGTGGAAGCCTGGGCACTGGGGTTCCTGCATGGCTCACCTGTTGTGAAGCTGTTGGATGTCCAGGAGTCACTGCTGAGAGTGCCTGAGGGCTCCTGCACAGCTGGTTCCTCTCTCAGGGCAGAAGGGTAAAGGATGCCATGACTGAACCAAGGACTTTGCTGCTCAGGCTGCCAGTCCCATTATCTTCCAGAATGAAATGTTTGTATTGTTTCAAAATGACTCTTCTGCCTAGATATTTTCCTTGGCAGGGTGTTTCAAAGTTTCTACAATGTGTCCCCAAACATAATGCTTTTTCAGGATGTTGAAGTTTCTGAATGGAAATTAAAATTTCTGAACAGTGACATATAACTAGTGCCTTTGCAATGCTGCTGGCTGGAGCCAAGGAGCAAAGATACCTAGATCGATTTTGAGAGGCAAAGAAAGAGCAAGGAAGATTCCTTAATGGTATTGGTGCTGTGCATGTCTATGAATATATGCAGGGTTTATCCATTCAGTCTCTGAAATCGATACCATCCTTGTATATTTAATTGAACTCAATTTTATGCCCACCCATTTTCTTCAGAAATTATTCAGGAATTGCACAAAATGTTAGAGTTCAGTGTTACTCAAAGAATAAGACTGTTCGAAGCCAAGCACACAGGGATGGTTCAGGAGCGCAAATACTCAAGGAATCACAGTCATGCTCCTTGGGATTTAATTTTCAGGCAGGTATATGGTCACTCTCCCCAGCTGGAGTGGCCTAGATTTGAGCTGTCTCCCACCTGAGGAACCCTGACACCAAGCCTCATCCCACACCCCCTCCTCTCTGATTTTACAAGACTGATGGTGGCCCTCAGGTTTCCAGCCACACAGCTTAGCTTGATCCTCCTTGCATGCCTGCACATCTCCTTTCTCATGAGTGGATTCTGCCAAAGAACCTGCTGTTCTCCCTGCTACAGAGTTAATAAAAGCTCCTTGCTTTTCTTCTAGAAACCACTGTCATCTGCAATACAGCCCATTCTGCTGGAACCAGCTGCTCCTCACAAATGCATGGAGAGAAGATTTATTATCATCAGAACATGTGGAAATTAGAAAATGGACTAATGGAAACCATTAATGTCCTCCTCTCAACGATCAGATGAATGGTAGATCAATGCAGTATATTAATAGATTGGAAATGATTTAAGATGATATAAACATTAAGTCTCAGATATTAGATGGGAAGAAAGCAAGCAAGACAAGGACAGCACTCTATTATATCTATGAAAAATATCGAATACTGTACTTTAAGACATATTTCCTGTCCAGTGTTTTGATACCTTTGAAGAGATAATGTTGAAAAACTGTTCTGTATCCTTCCATAATACCTTCTAACTCTGATATGAAACAGTCTGCCTCCTTACCAAGCAGATCTTATAGCAAGCCCGTAACAATGAATAAATCCTTTGTCATATATTCCACAGGTAAAATAACACTGATAGTCATAGTTTGCAGACAATAATTGTTACATTTTTAACATCAATGGCTCTTTTGTTTGCGCTGTGTGTGTAACATTGTAAAAAGGAATGATTAAATACGATTGATATAACTGTTGCAGGACCCACACACATTCTACATAAACCTCAAAGGAAAACCTCAAAGGAGGGAAAAAAAAACCTCTAAAGGAAAATTACTGCGAAAGTACTTTATGCTAACCTGGCATCATGCATGAAAATAAAATAATGTCTGTAAGTGAACGATTCTTAAGCTTGAGGGACTAATTATGTTTTTAATGGGGTCACATTCTTTGGAAAATATTAGAAGCCTTAGGATTCAAGAAATTTTGCTTCTCACACAAAACTTTGCGGAGGTCAGTCCATCTACATCTTCAGGATTTGGTTTTAATCAAAATTTCTCCCAAAATTCCTGTTGAATTGCTTTGTCGTTACCTGTGGCAGCATTTATGAATGCGGATGATGGTTTGAAGTACCACAAATCCCATAAATGAAAGGTCAGAAAGGTTACATCATGGCAGTTCAGTGAAGAAACAAAAACAAACCATAAATTATCTCCACCAGAAGGACAGCATGTTCAGCCAGACGTCACAGGTTTTGTTTTTCAGTTGCTAGCAGCACTCTGACACCTTATCGCAGCGCTTGGTTTTAACAGCTCGTAATAGGTCACTGTGACCAGGAGAGTTCAGGACTCACACATACAGATTTAACAAGCCAAGCTATAGGTGGACAACTGAGCAATTACTAATTGATTTTAATGGGTTGAATACGGTGAAATATGTTGCTGGGTTTTGGGTTTTTTTGTTGTTTTCTTTTTTTTTTGTCTGAGTTGTAACTAGTAGAGAAAAATATGAATATTGACAGTTCAATTAATTTGGAATGGAGTGTTGACAAAGAGTGGTCAAAATAATCTTGTCTGCTTGTGTTTCTAGTGCATAGGAAAAAAAGTGAATTTTAGAAGCTTGTTCTTTAGAAGCTTTCTTGTTATCTGGGGAGTTTATAGAAAAATACAATTAGGACCCTGTCTAAAGGGTTCAGTGTCATGCTATTATGATGGGTATGAATTTATTTCATACTAAAGTGGGATACTGTAAGTGCTGTTAAATTATAGTTCAGTACAGCTAAGTGTGCCATTAAAATCATGTATTACTGACACAGGCAATATTTACTTAATTTAATTTTATGGCACATATTTCAAGCAGGACAAGAAGAAACATCGTCTGACCTTCCCCATGGTCAGGAAGTTTATTAGCATTGTCAAACACACTCAGAATGAAGAAACCATACCCATTAACACCAGAACCACTGGCACTACTGGACTTTTTACATTAAGAAAGGATATGCAGAGGACAGAAAAGACATGGAAGTCTTTCTGTCTGTGGCAAGAGTGGTGACATCGAGCACAGAGTGGAGAACTCAGAAGGTGCAGTGGAGATCCTGGAGTATGTGGGTTCTGGTCTGTAGAGGAGCCTGTTCAAGCAGGATGAACAACAGCTTGGAAGAGGAATGAAAAAAAAAATTAAGATTTTAAAACGTGTGTAGTGAAAATCAGAGATGATCAGACAGGTGTACTGAATGCCTCAAGAGGCTAAAATCCTGCCTTTCATCTCCAGCTCCTTGGTTCAAATCCAACCTGCAGGCAGTTGAGGCAAAAAACCCTATTGCCATCTGACATTTGTCCAACAACCTCTACAAAATGAGGTAGTAGTCACTGTCAAGTTGCTGTCAGATAGATACCAGTGCAACTGTCATTAGCTAGTGTATGCTCACAGGCTGCCTTGCAGGGGAACACCAGACCCAAATTATTTGAGTAAAGAAAAAGACTCTTACAGCTGGGAGTGGTTTCTCCTGCGGACGTTGGGGTATATTGGCTGAGCAGGGCTGGGATAACTCATAGCACTGCCTGTGGTTGTAGCTATTCCCTGAACAGAGGACTTCAGTTTCCAGGGCTGTCAAAATGCTGATTTTGGCAGCAGTTAAAAAAGAAAAGGCAAAGTGGATCATTGAATATAATCACTATGGAATGGGGAGCTGGAGTTATTTTGGAAACAAAATGAGCATGGTGAGACCTAGCTAGGAAACACAGATCTAGTGGCAAGGAGAAAATCTCACTGAACTCCTAATGCATGTGGAGGACATACTGAATTCTAGGGTATGTGCTGTAATATAGATATGTGACAATTATGTGTGACCATAAGGCGGCACCGGCTTCTTGCTGCCAGACCCAGATGTCTGAATGTGTTTTATGCATGTTTGTTAGCTTTTTAAAAAATGTAATAAATGGTTAATCTCAAAAAAATAAAGCAAAATTATCCAGCCCTGACCTGAATACTGCAGGCAAAAAATAAGAGATGAAGGAATGTTACTGAGGGAAATGAGATCCAGAAGTAAAGAGCATGGACTAGTGCCAGTGACTCTCATATAAGACACAATTTAAAATCTGGAGGTTAAAGAGGACCAGCCTACCAGCAACTCAGTCAGAATTTATGTTACACGCATGTAAGTTTTGGGCTTAAATTGTCAAGAAAAGACTTGTTGACACAGGTTAGAGGAAGTGAAATAACAGTGTTGATTGTGTTTCACATCTTTAGTTAGGCGTGTGAGGACTGATCTGTAAAGGTATGCAGATACCTGAGGAATCTGCTAAGGGCTTTAAACCTCTCCAAAACTCACAAGGGCCAAAACCATACAAATTAATTAGATGTTGACACCCACTTGAGCTCCTTTAATTTTACTGGAGATAGGTGCTTAAATATTTCCGAGGATCTGGGGCTACATGTCTATCTGCATCTGTGGCTGCCTAAATATCTTGGAAAACCTGGCCTCCACCAGCTAATTTCTGCATGCACATACCAATTTGCAGCCCCAGATCCTACTTGCATCTCTGGAATTAATTTGCTTTCTGCAAGCAAAGAACTTGTCCATGTGATTGTTTTATCCCTTTATGCAGTACTGGGGCTAAACTGCCTCTCTGAATTATTTCTTCAGCTGTCTCCCCTGCTTTTTTGCCTCTGCCCCGTGGGGAGTGGGGACGTTGGTGTTTTGCAGTGCCTTGTCCATGGGAGAGGACACATGCTGTTCCTGCATCCCAAGCTGCACTATGGTCTCAGGAGCACCAGGGTGCTGCTAAAGAAAAATGTCTTGAGAAAAGGGACAGGCAGGGTCCTAGCAGAGCTTGCCTGATACTTGGGCTGGATCCCAGGCCCCTACTGCTAGAGGGAGAAAGAAGAGAGTTTCTCCCTGCTTCTTCAGGTGTTTCCATGGTAAAGGACAATCTGAATCCTTGCACTGAATCTTTGAATGTCTTTTCCCTAAAATTATGGACTGGACATCACAAAACAAGAAACAACAATGCAGGGCACTTAATCAAATGAATAGCACAGTGCTCACCAGTCACAGCTTCAGGTGACTTAGCACAAAAAAAGGTGCTTTTGTGTTAAGAAAATAAAGGATTTTTTCAGCTATATTTCTATGATTTACACTATTAAAATACCAACAAAATGCCTGCTCTTGTTCCTTTCATCTATACTGCTATTCTGAGGTTTACCACACTCATACCAGGGAACCTCATTAAAAACAAGAAAAAGGCAGCAGAATTAAACTCACTATTAGCTCCACATTTTTTCTGATACTTGTGCATCTGTATTTAAATATGTTCAAATGCATGCATATGCCTTGTGTATGTGTCTGTGCATTTTCCATATTAGCATAAAGAACTGGAATTCACTAAATGTTACTGAGGTGTGTAAGTTATTTGCTTTCCAGATATGACCAAATGGGCACAAACATGCCTATTTAGAGAAGTCAAATAGCTATGAACTCAGCCCTTCTGAAAATGTTGTAGTCTGAGAATCACTATTTTTTCACGTCTATGCTCAGTCTCTACACTAAGGACTGGTGTAAGCTCCCCTCTTGCTCCTGCAAGCTGAACACCTTTGGATAAGCTCCATAAGCTTCCCTTTAAGCTCCATCAGACACTGCAAAAGGCCAGTCTGCCACATCTTGAACATTTCATATCCCTTTCCTCACTGTCTGTGTATCTTACACTTTCAAAGCTGATGCTAAGGCTTCCAGTGCTTCAGGCAAATCATCAAATATCTGATCTCGCCACAGGCACCCAGATAAAAATAGTCATGGATTGCCTTGCTGCTCCTCCTGTTTTGCTGCCCTGGAGATACAACAGTTCCTGAAGATTCAGAAGTGATTGGTTCTGGGCAGTGTTTAAACACAGCTTTATTGTTTGAGCAGAATGATGAAAAGAGGAATTAGACTAAAAAAGGAAGATGGTTTGAAAACTGTAATGAAGACATAGGCAGTGACACAATGCCTCAGGGAGTTGAAGACAAGCACCCTGAAGAGCTGGTTGCCCATGCTGTTGCAAGTCAATGCCGCTTTTGCTTTTCTCATCATCCTGGAAGTCCCTAGCAAGTTGCTTCCATGTAACAATTTATCCTGCCTTATTGAATACAGCTGCAGCTTTATTTTCCAGTTATCCCCCTGCCACCAGGCAGACCCTGTATAAGTGCTGGCTGCTCACTCAGTGAGGTAGGGTATTTCTGCCCTGTTGTATCAGATCACTTGCTAAGCCAGGCAGCAAGGGATGCAGATTGCAGAGTTTAGCACTGAGCAGATGACACTGCTGGGAGAAAAAAAAAAAAAAAAAAAAGTCCTGTTTTCTTGCCCTAATTATAGATCTCACTAGGTATTAAAACACCCTAAAATCCCTATTCTAGCTGAGGCCCTTGAGTGAAAAACCTGATGTTTTAAAAACTGTTATCTGCATCAGCTGTCACTGACAAAGGCTGAGAGGAAAGTAGGCAGACTGTGATTTACAGTGAAATCATCATTTCTGCCAATATGTGTAAGAGATGTTGACTAAGATACCACCTGGATAGTTTCTTAAATGCCGAAAATTGTACATATATTGCTAAGTACTGTACGGATGCAGACCCTGAGATATATTAAGTTGAACAAGCAACGCTATTTGCTCACTATGCGACCTGCGGACAGTCCTATACCTCTAATTATGAATCTGCTCACCAGGAGGCAGCTATTGGCATTGTCTTACCTGCAAGTCTCAAACAGCGTGGGCTTTTTTGGTGCATGCTGGGACAGTACAGCTGGTACACAACAGATGGCATGAGGGAGTCTCTAGTCAGAGGATGCATATGCACTCAGCCCCAAAGTCAAATCCGTGGTGTTATAAACCAGGGACTTGCCAGGCAGAGTCCATGAACGTGTCCACAAGGTGCCAAGAGGAACTAGAGTAGAGCTACTAAGTTTGCCGTATTTGCTGTGGCCTAAGGGATGCTGTAGCTTAATGGGCTGTGCTGGCTCATTAGAGGTTTGCTTTCATTTTTGTCTTCGTTCACTGCAGCTAAGTGTAGCACAAGAGTTAAGCAAGGAGGGACACCACACTGGGCAGCTTTTAGCTCTTGGCTGTTTTACAACAGCCAGGAGAGAACCTGAGGAGGAAGCTGAGGGGTGGGAATAAAATCTGGAGTGTACCATGCAGACAAGCTAATTTGCCTTGCTTGGAAAGAAGTACCTAAATACAGGCATTTCCTGTGCAAAGAGAACCAATGACATTTGATGTTTAAAATACATTTACACATAGGAACCCAGGTGACTGTATGCGAGCTGGAAGCAGGTGCTAGTTTTAAGCAAACCTCAGGGCTTGTTTAATAGGAGCACATCTGGTCTTTAAAAGCCAGCACAGGTGTTTGCATTTTAATTGCACGAATCTATCCTGCTGCCCCATGTTATGCCCTGCAAAAGTCAGAAGTCAAGTCTGAGATAGCTGTGCTATTAATACAGGTGTTGCTAATTGATCACATGTTGGCCATAAAATACTGAATTCAGAGCTACAGCATTGCCTCTGTTTTCTCTTGTGCTTCTTTGACATATTTCATTTCAGAAAGATACTCTTGTTAATTAACGTTCTGCAGTTTTATGGGTTCCTTTGACTTCACAAGATGGGTGAGGGTTTTATCCTAGCATAGCAATATCTGCTATGATCATCATTTTATTCCAAGGCTTGGCAAAATTATCTTCATTGATTTTTAGAGATGTTTTTAAAACATCTTTGGCTGTGTTTTGATCATTTTATTGGCTAAGCTGCAAAATATGAGAGGAGAAAAACATCGTTAAGTGCAAAATTTTTTTGTAGTAAGAGCATGTTGAGAAATCGTAGATGGGAGGAGTTGAGATTTATGTGCTGAAGATTATTAAAATGATGAAATATAGGCACACTGAATATAATTTGGTGATGAGCAGTGAAGCTGATAATAAAACTACATTGACTTGGTTTAACATAAAAATATCCATTGAACCTATCTGAACCATTACAAGGTACCTAGAAAGGAAAAGTGTTCTCCTATAGGATCATTTGGACAAGAACAAAGCAAGTGTTAATGGGAAACCAAACACTTGAAGGCTGGAAAAGAAAGGAAAGTTTGGTAGGAGTTGTAGTCAGAAGGATACTTGCATGCTGCAAAAGACTCTAACTGAAGATATGAGGATGAGATTCAAAAAAAAAAAAAAAAAAAAAAAAGTAAAAAAGTAAAAATATGCAGCAGGGTATGGATTTTCTGTGGATGTTTTAGTAAGGTGACTGGAGAACAAGGGTTTTTAAATCACAATCTACAAGGTTAAGATCTCAATGTTAGTCTGCACTTTGCAAATCTGAATTGTTTATTTTGCTTTCGAGGTTTTGTTTGTTTGGGGGGTTTGGAGGGGGAACGGGTGTTTCATTTTTGTGTTGTTTGGTTTCTTTTTTATTTTGGTCTTTTTTTTTTTCTTTAACTTTGAGCTCCAGAACTGGGGTTCTGATTGCAGCATATTTCTTGAAGTATCCTGTGCAGGTGGCATACTTGGAATGGAGCCGATTTAATAACTGGGGGATATAAGTCAGATTTAGTTGAGATTAAAAGCAAAAAAAAAAAACAGAAAAGGATAAATTAAGCTAGTTATGTTTCCTTCCTGTCTTTATCTATGTGGCACTTCGCTACAGCTAAAATTGTGGAGGATAAGACATTTCAGATGAGAGTGAAGCAGCCAAGAGATATAAACATTAGTGAGAGGAAGCTATTTTATTTTAAAAAGCCTTCTCATTTCAAACCTGTCCTCCCTGCTGAGAGGGAAGGCAAGGTGAAGGAAAGGTTTCCCATTGAAATTAGAGATGGCAGAATCAGCCTGGAAGAGTGAAAAAAATGCCTCTCACCGAAGTGAAAGTCAGCCACTAAATGCATGAAACTAAGAGGGAGTACAACAAAATCAGATGATTTTGAAGACAAAGAAATAAATTTTAAACTGGGAGAGGATATGGGCAAGATGAGGAGCTGTTTATATCAGAAGTTTCATGCATCTGGAGAATGCCTGACAGGCACAGAGCACAAAAAAAGAACTGTTTTAGCCATGGGACCTCATTGTGAGGCTTTGAAAGCATGACAGGCTATTCTAAAAGGACGGAAGCCTAAGTCAGAACCAAATTTAGGTTATTCAGCACAGTTATCATCCTAGTGACAAATGTGAGAACTGAGCAAGCACAAATACAATGGAAGGTATTTAAATTTGGATGGGTTTGAAAACAAATGCTTGATGAGGTTCATAAATGTCAAACGAACAGATGGAGCTGAGAATGAAACCAGCAGGGAGATAAGGCAGAGATTGCTGTGAGCAGGGGTGGAAAACAGGAAACTCCAGTCGGTGGGCTATGGGGTGAGCATGAGGGACCAGGGGCTGCCAAGATAAGAGCTGAGACAAAGGCGGATACGGATTGTCCTCAGCCTTTAAGGAAGAGCAGAGGTCAGTACATTCAAATATGCGAAGAAAGACCCCTGCTTGCAATCTTCAGACCAGAGAGAGGGGTCAGGAGTGGGGCGGACAAGGGAACCTGCTCAGAGCCAGGGTGCAGTTGAGTTTCTCTATAGATGTGTTTGGTGGTCTGCATGCACGACCATGGCCTGGCACTCTGGGTTTTGTCATCGGCTTGGGGAGATCTATATGTACCTGACAGGATGCTCCTGCCTTACATACAACTGTTCCTATGCAGTAGGTTTATGTATGGCCGTGGTGTGTGGACATTTGGAAGGCAAGGACAGTCTTGCGGGGCTGTGCTTGCATCTAGGGCCTTGTGCAATGCTGCTGCGTCATAGGCACCGGGCCATGTTATGCCATAGGATGCAGAATAAACAAACCTACACATTTTTGTTTGGATGAAATGAGGTTCTTTTTAGAAAATAGAAGTAGCATGTGCTCCCCAGCATCATGTCCAGTATGAGGATCTCTGGAGATTCAGCTTTAGCTTTACACAGTCTGCTGTGAAAAGGTACCTGATGAGTGCATGTGCGATGCAATGAGCTGCTGCTGTATAGTCCTCCTGAGCAAACAGCATCTTCATTGTAAGGCTGAGCTGCCCCATAATCCTAATGAGCAGTCTACCTTGACAATGGTCTCCAGGAACTGCTGCACAATGGGAGCATGTTGTAAACCCAGATGGCTGTAGGGACTGGACACCTATAATTTCCCTTTATGTAAAACGCAGCAGGCTTCAATGGGATGTTCAGTGGCTCTCAAAACTAGGCTGCACACACTTTGCCAAGTATATGCTGACTCCTCCCACAGCATCAAACATCAGGTTTTTGTCCATGAATTTATTTGCTTTACAAGCAGAAACATACAATTGGCGGATCATATTGGTTGGTTGATTTGTTTTTACAGGCTGATTGACCACAGCACAAAAAACTGAGATTAGATTGCTGTTCCCAAACTTCACCTTGAAAACACGCCTGCCAAATTCAAAATGCTCTTTCATCTTCATATTCTTCTTTTTTTCTCATGTTATTCTTCTTTCCTGTGTTGCCATTACATTACCTGAGAACAACATGGCTAGAGAGTAAGATTGTCCTTTTTTCCTTTAGGTTGCTTCATCAAGTTAGAGTATGCTAAACGTAGTCATTTTTTTGCTGTCCTTGGGTACAGTTCAGGAAAGATTGCTGACTTTTCAGGGAGTTTGTGAACTGCAATGTTATGCTTACTTATGGAAACCATTGGAATGTGATATGCGTGCAGTAAAAATTTTATGTGTATCAAAACTCAGTGGGTAAGAAATCTGATACCACTCTGACTGGTGGTGTTCCTTCATATAGTTGAAATGCTAGGGCATTGCACTCAAAGCAATTTATTTTCCTTTCTTTTTCCTTTCTCTTTCCTCTTTTTTTAACATGAAATTGCAACTGTGACAAAGTACTTCTCTTTTCCATCCTGCACAGAAAGTAAGGGTAAGCTAGAGAGAAATGTAAAATGCGCTTAATGACTCCAAACACTTTTGTCTTGACACTGACTCCTTATGGCTCAGGCATGTTTCTTTTAAGAAGTAACTAGTATTAAGTATTTAGGCTTCTGTGCTATTCTAGAATAATCGTCACATATAGTGAAGAAAAAAATTACTCTAAGGAAAAGGAAAAGTTCTATAAGAACAAATGAGGGGTTTTTTTGCAGCCAGATACAGGCATTTGCAGTTGTACTTGTATGAAGGCTGCTCCTGAGTTTTTATTTCACTATAAATGGTTCTAGTCCAATATTCCACCCTCCTTACACTCATTTAAAACTGAATCAGAATTCAAATAAGGATTAACCACCCACGGAGTCTGGCACGACAATAGAAGTACTCACTAACTTCTTTCCTACACGTTATTAGCAGAGGGAATTTAGGCTAAAGAGTTTCATTACGAAAATATAAGTTTTAATTCTTGACTGTCCACTTTTTTTTTCTTTCTTCACAACAGCTGAAAGTTTCCACATGCCCTTGTGGCCCAGGGTAATCTTTATTCAATAGATATTTTAGATAGCGAGTAATAGACATTCTTACGAGCAAATGGAGAAGCCACTCAGTAAGACAAATAAATTGTTTTGGTTTGCTGAATTGAAGTCTAGTATTGGGAAAGAAAAAGAAGCAATTTCTTATCTATCCATCTCTCACCTTTGGTAATTAATTCAAAACATTTAAAATTGGACAAAGGCAGTAAATATCTACAGACATTTATGACATTTATCTTCATATTTAAGAGTAACAATTCTTTCAGTTATTTTGAATGGTTGTAGTAAAGAATTAGAGAAAAGATTAAATTTTGAGTTATCAATTAGAGAAAAGATTAAATTTTGAGTTATCAAACACAGAATTTAATGGGATGAAATAACAGTGGGTTTTATTCCAACCTAATTTTCAGATGTTAATGTGTTAATGGATAGCTGAATCTTGGATGTTCCAACTGACACTGAGTACAACTACATAAAACTACTGTTACTAAGCTCAAGAAGGCATATACAATAGTGGAATCTAGCCAGATTTTTCAGTCTTCATACCTGGGTACCTGCACACACAACATTAGCAATAAGATTACTGAGGTAACTGCGTGTATGTGTAGCTGTAACTGCAAAGCACTGTGACACTACCTGAAAATGTTACAGGGAAGGGGATGGTCTGACAAACTGCTTTATTCAGGCTAATGGAAGAACTCCCACTGGATTTTAATGAAGCAAGAATTTCACCTTTGAGTCAAGTGCAATGCATTTTTCCTCAAAACTGCAAGGAAACTGTGGTAGTACTTTGTATTGCTAAACTGTTCATCTGGAACTACTGGTCTGGTAGGTTAAGAAGAAAGCATCGAAGAGAGTGTTGGCCTTCAGTACTGTGAATCAAGACCCCATCAGATGCTGTCTGCGTGAATGTACTAGTATAGGCTAAGCAGTAACTCAGTGCTAAGACAAGGGAGAGATGATGGGATCATTAAAATGGGAGTCTGAGAGAGCTTTAATGTCCTGGTTTATTGTATCACCCAGGGCTTTCAATAAAGCTGTATTGTCATACTACATAATTTCTTACCAAGGTTTGTTTGAGAGAACATGTGAGTTTTAACTGCAACTGAAACTAACAGTTTGGCCAATTAATAAGAAGCTTCCTCCCTTTGCTGTAACAGAGCTTTTTTCTAAATTTTGTCCCTCCTTTCTATTGTCTAGGTTTCTGCTTTCATTTTTTTTCCTTAGTTGTTAATTCTCAGTAAGGGAGTATATAATGTAGAGACAGAGGTCTTCAAACACCAATATGAACTGTGTGCACTGTGATTAGTTCCACTAAAACCACGCATATGGGGTGAGACTAAGTTTTTGCAGGATTGGAGCTGAAAGTTATACCACTGGACACGATGGAAAGGAGGTTATTTGAATAGATCTTCTTTCCAACTTTTGTCTACTAGGCAGCATGGTACAAGGAAAAAAAATCACATCTCAGCTGGAAAACTAGCTTCAGAAAATAATTCTTTCAATAGCTGACATACTACTTAATTAAGAAGAGCTAATCTTTCAAGATATCTGTTTTCCCAGCTCTGAATTTCTTGTCTGAATACTTCATTTGCAAAGACAAAATGTTCTCTGATTTAAAGCAAAACAAAACAAAAATATCCCATACCCCACCAAAACGAATTTCCTTAATTTTCTCTTGGCCAGACTGCTACTTTTCTATAGAATTACATCCAGTCCAGAGAACAAACTATGCAGCAGAGTTTTTTTCCAGGCATTCATAGCTTTTATTGTCTTTGGATAAATTTTTCTCTTGCACAATGAGCCCGTCTGGAACCCTATCATACCTTACATTACATGTCATACTTCTCGGGTGAGTGATCAAATAACACAACAGTCTTCAGAAGTATTCTGATAATTCTCAAGTTATCCTACAGAGATCTTGTTCTCACCAGGAAGTCAAAGAAACTTCAATATTCATCCCCTGAGATGTGAGAGCTTCATCTCCTGCTTCAAAAACGAGCGTTGTAGCATCACAATGGATAGTGCCAACATTCCTCTCCAGCATCCATGGGCGTTTTGCGTTAATTTTGTTTTCAGTGTTTTTCCCTGCTTTCAGTGTTTGCTCTCTGTGGATGTTCTGTCTCAGATTACTGCAGGAAGCTACAAATCTTAAGCAAGTTTCTCCAACCCAAAAGACTGAACTTGTAAATGTGAGATCTTTTCTGTGGTGGCGAGACGCAGCTGCAGTTATCACACACAGCATGACCATGTGTCAAAACATGGACGCTCTAGATGCAAGAATGACATCTTCTCTATTTAAACGTGAATATTAAAATACAGCACTGTTCCTTCAGCAAAGTTTAGGTCAGTGTGTTGGTTGTTGTGAGCAGTACTTGCCATCTGTGTTGTTTGATGGCCACTGGCAGGGGTATTGACTGCCAGGTGGGGTGTCCTTTTCTGTTACCTGTTCAAAGCCAAGCTAGACGTCAGCACTCCTACAGCATAACTAGCAAGACAGATGAAAGTGGGTCATCAGTGTTGCACCATGCATGGGTCCATGCTAGAAACCACTCAGACACATGGGGTCAAGACTGCATGTTACCTGGCAAACCCTGGGTTTCAGCCCTGAACCAATATATTCAAATAGGAAATTCAGAGGATAGGTTGAGCTAGCTTTAACATTCCTCAGTGCAATGCCTGTTCACCTGACAGAAGCTTAACAGGACAATCTGAACTTCACATTGCTAGTTACACAGGTCCAGCTGCATGTTGTCCTGTGTAAAGTGCAAAACAAGAATTACTCATGGGAACAATTTGGAAAAAAAATTCCCAGAAAGGCATGATTGCAGGAATTTTATGAATGGCTAAAATAAGAAATTTTCCAGTCATTTTTCTACAAATTACTTGTTTGTTTTTATTTAGTGTTATAAAACTGGTCAGTCCCAGGCTTAACTTCCAAGCTCATGTTGTATCATGGACCTGCAAGCAGACTGAAAATAACCAGCTAGTTAGAGACACAGATGGAGCACAGGGCTTTTTTTCTTCTCTTCTCTTTTTTATTAAGAAAACAGCTATCCAAATTAAGTGTTCAAATTACCATGACCAGCTCATGTATGCTATTTGCATGACTTGCTAACACTTTTGCACATTTCAGGAAATTCACTTGCCTTTTAAAATTGAGGCTGTAGTGTTCAAATGAAGTGCCTACCCTTCAACTCAGTAGGTGCTTGATGGAGCTGAACAGCTGCAGCGGCTTGAAAGGAGTTGCTATTGTGAATTGCACACTATGGTCCTGAGAGCAAGAACCGACTGCTGCCAACCAGCATGGCTCTCCACATTCACTGCTGGTAAGTACCCTCAAATTGAGAAACTGATGCTGCTGAGTATTTTTCACTGGCTTGCTTTCCCCCATGGTGATAGGTCTCTACGAACAAACCCTCTCTCCTGCAGTTGTCACCCTAGAGATAGGAGAAGAGTAAGGGGTGCTGTTACGGGTAAACACAGATGGAAGACAACGCACTTCATCACTAGCTGGGCCATTTTTCTCTGTCTGTAATCATTGGATGACACCCCTGGCTAGGTATCATTAAATACTCCCTATTTAGCCCATAGTGCAGCGCATTGAGAAAGAAAAGGACAATGTATTGCAAACGTTGCCCCATTTTGAGTCCCAAGCACAATAGTGCTGGCCACCAAAAAATAATGCTATATTCACCTGCACGTCACATATTCTTCCCAAAGTGCTCTTTTCAGCATTGTATTCTAACTAGGCAGGAGGCTTATATCTGATGATGACCAATGCTGGCTTCTTGCTTTGCTGGCTGGCAGGTGTGGGTAGTCCTGCAGAGGCAGCACAATCAGCCCCTGTGGAGAAAAGAGTCCTTCACACCACTCTGTGGAAATCTCTCCTGCCAATTAAGGAGATTTGTGGATAAAATCCAAGGGGAATTGCAACCCGTTTGGCTTGGCTGGAAGAATGAAGGCTCTGGTCCGTGCAGGCAGGGCTGAGGCAAGGAGAAAAGGAAAGGGCTGTTTGCAAACAGCTCCCTTTTGGGAGGCAGATGAACTGGAGGCTATTTTAACATTAAAACAAAAGTGGTACTTTCGAAAGGACAAGGCAGGTTTTTTAACCCTTTGTCTCTTGCTAAGCTAGCAGCCACTTGGAGCAGAGTACAGCACAGCATTTTCAAAGGCTAATGCCCCCATTATGGCATGTAACTGAAACATCACTGAGAATCTGTGTGCTATTTATTCACTCTTGGTCACAATGACATGGCTTTGACATTCACATCACGAACAGTCTGGGACAAATGAACCAACAAGAGGGACTGGCAAACAGCAAAATGGATGTCTTCTGTGGGAGTAGAGGGAGGGAGTAGAGGGAAACCCCAAAAGACTTAGGCTTCAGAAGCCTGCCCACAATGTTTTCCACTATCAGACAGGGCTAAATGGAATACCATTTAGTGATTTTAAGTGTATGCACGGGATATCAGCTGAAAAAGCTGCCAATATCTTGACTGTCCTACCTCAAGGTGGTGCAAGATTTATTATGGATTTGAGGGTTTTGGAGGTAATACCTTCAAATCAGGTCTGCTGCTGCTCAGTGGCAGAGGTGTGAGGCTGTGACTCTTCCTAGGTAACATCTGGGGCTGAGCTGAAACCCACTAAACAGAGAAGGAAAATAACTCCTACCTAAAATCAGAAATCTTATCCTTCTTTCTCCTTTGCAGAGCTTGGGTTAGTCAAATCAGGGATGCTGTGTTGCAATGGCGATCCATTATAGATCAATAATCATTAATATTTTATGTCTTACAGAAATCTGAGTTTTGAGACAGTGAAGTCACAGCAGCCTCATAAAACCAGGCATGGGTATGACCATTTTTGGGCTGATTTTTTCACTTTAAAATACTGCAGGTAAAGCTCAGTTGTCATGAGTCACTGGACCCACACACACCTTCCTTTATACATAGCTTTGCCATCAAACTACACTCTCTTATAGCTAGAAAAATCAGCAGGAGAAAGTAATCTGTCCATGGTGAAATGGCACATTACCAACAACAAGATGTTCTGTTGCTCAGTGTCGTTCTGTGTATCTGTCAATGGAGAAGGAAAGGGTATGACCTGTTCGTAGTTCTGCAGGTGTATTACCAAGATAACACTTTAGATCCTTCTCTAAACAGATTTATCTGATCATATTAAATTTTAGAGAAAGTTGAAGAAAAATGGCCTTCTTAGAAACTGGGGAATATAGAATATCCACTGAACCCTCAAACAAAATTGCCCTTTTTATTTTTGTTTTCAATTTTCTGTCTTCCAGAGGAATTTTGCCTTTGCCACCCCTAAGAAAAGGGGTACCCCCCTTCTAGTGATCTCTATCCATTTGGCTACTGTGATATGATCTCAGAAATCCTTTACTTCCCATGGTGATGGGTGGTAAGGTAAAAATAAAGTTTTAAGAGTAAATCATACTCATGTATCTCTGTTGCCTCCAGGTTTCAGCAGAATTATGCCTTGTGTTACATTTCTACACTAGCATCTCTTGGCATCCAAGAGAAATACGGCTTGTAGTTCTGCAGCTAAGAAACAGAATGTTCTGATGCAGAACCCATAGAAGCTCTCTGGACTGCCCAAGGATGCACCTATGCACAGGAATACTGCATCATGAGCACATCATGCAGTCAGTTCCTCAAGATTTCCTAACAGTGGTCTTTAAACGCTGTTTGCTGCCCTCTTCCTTCATACCTCCATCCTCAAGTGTGAAATGACTAGCATGATTGATTTATTTATTTATTTTTCTTTTTGCCATTGTGGTGCAATGTTAATTACAGGATTATCCTGACCACTCCAGGACATGTAGCCAGCTGGTCTTACTTCTCTGTGCGGGTAATAAACACCATGCACATTTCCTGTTTCCTGATTTCACACTGAGTATATTTATATGGACGTAGATTTGATGGTTGATTTCAACATTTATCACTGTTTCCCAGATCATTTCCGGCTTTCCTTCTCCCCAAAGCACACT